>NW_022437105.1:0-2572 GCF_009761245.1 Sapajus apella
GGACCTGGGTTCTGATGCTTCCTCGCCAGGTGCCTACTTTTACACCATACGTAAGCTCACAGCCCACATTTCCTGCCGTAGAGAAAATCATCGCATTTCATTGACATTTCTGTAAAGTGTAGCATGTCATGACTGGGCCACGAGCTAGGGCTTAGAAGTATGTTGGCTGCGCTTGCCTTTGAGTCTATTAATGTCAACTGAGAACTGCAAAAAAAAATGATAAAAATGCAACTTTGACTTGGGGACCTCTGAAGTCATGAAAAATATGAATCTTGTCTGACTATGTGCTACATGTAACCAACTTAAATCTATAAGAAAATAATGTCTCTGTGTGAAAGGCTGAAGCTCAGAAAATAAAGAGACATTTGGAACCATGTTAATTTTCTGTTCTTGTCCAGAAGATGGGAAGATGCCACCATCTATTGACACCCGCTCCAGATCTCACTTCCCCAGGATGAAAAGTGACTTCCCAGGTCTCAGGGGAGCCGGGCGGGCCACCCACGCAGAAGCCACTCAACCCGCCTACCTGCAGCTCTGCAGTGTTTGCAGAAGAATGGGTGAGCTCATCAGGTTGAACGTGGCTGAGAAATCCACCTTCAGAACCCTCTAAGACTGAAGAGCCTCCGTCTAAAAAGCAAGTAAGTTCGGTTTAAAAGGACAGTACATACACACTGTGGAAACGTCATCATCCTAATGCGATTGCTGAATCCAATTTAAGCTGCTTGTGAACATGTGCTTTCTCGTTCTTGAGATTACAGTACACACGTCAGGTCCGTTCAACAACAAATGACGTTTGATTGTGTAAGGAACACTAATTCTTTAATGAATATACTCAGTCGGTATTTCTTAGGCATCACTCCCTTTCAAGTATTCTGACGGGTGAAGAGATTCACGATGGAAGGCACTGCCCTGGCCCTGAAGCTGCTCACAGTCCCACAGCAGGCAGACCCAGGAGAGAAAGGCCACTGCCTGAGCCATTGGCTTATGTGACCTATGAAGGGACAGGGGCTGTGGTGAAGGGGCACCACAGGCTTCCAGGAGAGCCAGGGGTCACGGGAGCTTCCCCAGGGTGACGTCACTGTCAGCTGAGATGAAGCCTGGAGGTTGCAGAGGTGCCAGCAGGTGTGTGGGAGATGAGGTGTCCCCTTCTGCCAGGCACCAGCAAGTAAACTGAGGACTTGTCCGAAGGCCTGAGGGGGAGGTGGTGGCAGGAGAAAGGCGGCCAGGCTGGTGCAGACCCTCCGGGAAGAGGTTCCCCACCCCGAAGAGGAGCGCAGAGGGACTGTGAGAGCACGCAGAGCCTGCGGGGGTCTGAGCAGAGAGGGGGCCCTGACCTCACGTCTATGGAGCTCTCTGAAAGGCCATGAAGCAACCTGGGGGCAGGAGGCCTGGGGCGCGGATTCGGGAGGAGGACAGTGCCGGGCTTGCCCTGCAGGGCCACACAGGCTTGGGCCGAGGATGGGAAGCAGTCCAGGTGCCAGGCAGCCCAGGGGGGGTGCTGCCCACAGGCTAGGACTGTGCTGTGCATAAGGGCCACACCTGAGGCTCGGCCACACCTGAGGCTGGGCCACCAATGGGTTCTGTTTCTTTACAGAGAAAGGCTCCTGTAGGGGTCTGAAGCTGCTATGGTCAGTTTTTGGCAGCGACATGGGGAAGGAGTTCTTTCCTGACTCACACAGGGGCAGACTTGGCCCCTCCTGGTGGGACCCCCAATGCAGAAATTCCCACAGCTGCATGGACAGAGCTGGGGCTCGGGAAAGCGGCTGGGCAGGTGTGGGATGAGGGGGCACTCTGGTAGGGCTGCAGGCAACGCCATGGGCCGGCAAACAGAGAAGGGGTAACAAAGCCCCCCGAGTCCACCCAGCCCCATCCAGATGCCTTCTGCTGGGAGTGCGCTCAGAGGGAAGCAGACGGAAGGATTCAGAATCTCCAGCCGCAGCCCCTGGAGGCCGGCATGTGAGCTCTGTGGTGGAGGGTGGGGCTGGGGTTGGTGGCAAGACACACAGGTGAGGACCCAACCAGGGAATCAGATAAAAAGTGGCCAGAAATTAGGCTGCTCATGAAGGACATGTCCTTGCTCTAGTGAGATGCTCTGCTCACGCGTATCCACAGGAAAGCCCCGTGTTTTACAGGAAGCATGGAAACAGTTAGGGATCCCTGCCCCGACACACCATCTCCTCTGACTGCTGCCGTCTGCTGCAGCGTGGTGGCCTGGGAAGCCTGCACTGGTGATTTTCTGCCACTCGAGTTTTGTGGACTTCAGGAAGATGGATGCATAGCCTGGGGCAACGACAGTCACAGGCCACCTTGTCACAAGGTCCCTGCAGCCGGCCATGCCTGGAGCCCAGAGGCCAGAGCACAAAGCCGTCTTCGGCCATGCACGACTTCCAGCAAGACCCCAGGGCCCACCAAGAGCACTGCACTCAGCACTGCAATTTAGGTCAATTCTTCTAAAGACTCTGTAGAAATAGACCAACCACAGGGCTCGGGAAAGCAACTGGGTTTAAAACCGCATTCAATTTGTTTGCTGTCTTAGCATTAAAGACGCATCTGGAGAAATTCAAGGTTTTAT
>NW_022437105.1:2582-28433 GCF_009761245.1 Sapajus apella
GTCAGGTCCAGCTTAACAATTGGCCAAGGGGTTCATCTTACAGATTCCTCTAATTACCGCTTTAGCTAAAAGCCCCTATGCAAGACACAGGGTTACCGCATCACAGGAACCCAGGGTGAAGACGCGGGGCTACCGCATCACAGGAACCCAGGGTGAAGACACGAGGTCACAGCATCACAGGAACCCAGGGCGAAGACGCGGGGCTACCGCATCACAGGAACCCAGGGCGAAGGCGCGGGGTTACCGCATCCCAGGAACTCATCCAGCGTCACAGCTTGGGAAAGAAATGCCACCCACGAGCGGGAGAAACAAACATGAGGGGCTGTCCCTAAAATGCAGGATCCAAGGACCTCGAATTGGAGGGAAATCAGGCTGCACCTCACGGAGTCCAGGGGCACAGAAAGTCAGTTTCAGTTAGAATTTAAAATACCCACTTCATGCCACAACTCTTCAGGCCACTGTCAAGGTGACGGGACCACACTTTGTACAGGATACAAACGCATTCCCAATGGGTGGAAAAAACGAGCCCATAGCCCGTCTACACTGAGGAGCTGCACCTGTGCCCTGTGTAGCTGGACGCAATTTTCTATTGTCAGAGAATCCACTTTAAGTTGTTCCTCAGTAAATTCTACCAAAGTACTGTTTTCTTTCCTCAGTTCCTGGCCTAGCAAGTCTAGAAAGAAAACACAGGTATATAAAATGTTGTTGGTTGGCTTCACTCTTAGTTATTTCAAAGCAAACGGAGAAAATTAAAATCAAGCACATGCAAAAAATTCTTCTAGAGCCTTGCACACAATTCCAGTTCTTGAAATCTTTCATAAAGCAAAGCTAATGAAATAAAGCAGCGGCTGCCAGGATCTGCACTGTACCGTTTACGGCACTGCATTGCTCGCCGCGTCTGTCATCCACGGCCGCCGGGCCCATCTGCTAGTAGCCTCTTCCTGAGCTGCCTGGGGTTCTGGGCCAGGGTTCCCAAGGAGCAAGGCCCAAGCTCAGGAGGACAAAGAACAACCACCTGGAAAGTGTCCAAATCTGTAAAAAACAAAATCTGAGTGGGTCCCAGGGGCGCCTGGTCTCAGGAGCAAACGCTGTGTCCAGAGCTTCATGTCTGGAGGCCCAGCCCTAATCTCTGGCTGACACCTCCCACCCCAGTGCCCTGAGCCCGTCCCAGCCCGGGATGGAGTCAGTCTGTACTGTTATCACCTGGCACCTGCTCAAGAAGCTTTGGAAATGAAGTTTCTGTTTTAGAAGAGTTTTAGATGACGGAAAAGTTGTAGGAGTCACCCAGTTCCCGCATACCCCATGCTCAGCTTCCCCTGCTGACAGCTTATTTGTATAAAACACTGTGAGTGTTGAGCTAATATTTACACACTTGAACCCAAGTCCACACTGGATTCAGGTTTCCTCAGGTTTTGCCCAATATCCTTTTTCTGTCCCAGGGGCCTGCCCAGGCTCCCACACAACCCTCAGTGCCACATCTCCTTGGGCTCCTCCTAGCCGTGACCGTTTCTCGGACCTTCCTGGTTTCTGATGACCTTGGCTGCTTGGAGGAGGACTGCTCTGGTGTTTTGTGGAATCCCCCTTTGCTGGGTTTTGTCTGATGTTTTTCTCAAGCTCAGACTGGGGCCATGGGTTTCAGGGAGAGGAGCCCAGATATCAGCTCTATTCCGGCCACATGCAGTCAGGGCAGTTCAGTCAATGCGACTTGTCACTGGCCATGCTGACTTTGTCCACCCAGTGGAGGTCATGCCTGCCAAGCCTCCCCTCCGTACACTGCTCTCTTTAAAAGGAAGTCACACGTACCATGAATACAGGACCATGATGGAGTGGGGCTAATTCTCCACTTCCCAGGGGGTGTGCCCTGTCACCTGTCACCGATGGACACCAGCTCCAGGGCCTACACCAGGGAAGAGCTCAGGCCCTCGAGGCCCCATGACCTGCCCCTCAGTGGATGCTTCATAGTAACGGAGTCTTCCCTGCACCTGTGTCTGGGGCAAAGCTCCAACCATCCATCCTCACTGCCCAAGCAGCCACGCCCCATCTGAACCTGGGCCGCTGCCCAACAGACAGGACTGCCTGAGGCTGCTGGACCATCTCCTGTGAGCACCCAGGGCCTTGGTCTTACGCTGCTGAGGCCTGGGTCCAAGGGGCCACGTAGGGCTGGCTGAAGGTAAATGACCTTCTCAGCATGGCTGTCGTCCACATTGGCATGCAGGCTACTTCATTTATTTCTCACAACAATGACATAGGTGTTATTATTATTACACCCACTTCAGAGGTGAAAGCTCTGACTCAAGAAGGGAAGGCATATAACGGGGCTGTGCCGCTTGGGAGTGGAGCGGGTGGGATGGAAAGCCAGGCACTTCTGATTCCAGAGTCTGTGCCCTTCACCCTTGAGCTCCAGGATTTGCCTTGCACACGGCCCTACCTGAGGCCTGGGGACCAAAACTTGCTTCCCTCAGCTTGGCGGGCTTCTCAGGATTCTTTCTTTTTTTTTCCTGAGACAGAGTCTCAAATACTGGGAAGATATATTAACAATCGTTAATTGTTCTAGGTGTATGTCATTAGAAAGAAAGATATTCCAAAAATAATGGGACTAGTGCCATCCCTACAAAGGATTGCAAAATAGTATAGCAAGAAATCCACAGTGGCTCAAAATTCAATACGCAACTACGTGAAAATCCCCCCATCCCATATCTATCTGCCCGGTCTTCCTATTTTCAGGAAGAAAAGTTAAGGAAGAAGGCAGGAGGAAGAGAGGCAGGAAGGAGAAAGGGAGGAAGGGAGTGTAGGAGGGAGGGAAAAGAAGAGAAGCAGTTATGGAATGAGACAGATGCGGACTCCTCTTTGCACCAGCAGGAGAAATGTGTGGACATTCCCACTTCAGATGAGGATTCCTGGTCCTGCTTTTATGTGACAACCAAAGCCTCTGTCTAGTTAAATGCTAAGCAGTTCACCTCTGTCGAGTAAATGCACCCCTGCCCTCAGTTGGTACTTGATAATTCCTCCTTTCTCCCCAGCAGAGCTGCTCCAGAGGGTGATGCAGGTGAGCTGCTGGGGATGCGGCAGAGAGGCTGCCTTCCTGGCTCTGCTGCCATTTATGCTCATGATGCTTTTCCGGTTTCTGACGGCTGCTTCCAGGGTGCCTCTCCCCTCCCCAGGATGCACACTGATTTCTCTTTGTGTCTTGCATTTTTATAGCTCTGAGGATCATTTCTAAATTCATAGCCTGGAGGATTTGTCCCTAGTTGTTCCTGCCTGTCTAGCTACAGAAAGACACCACAGAATGACTAAAATAAAATCTCCAGGGGTAGAAGGAAAAGGAGGAACAAGCAGTGGGCGTCCGGCGCTTCCTAACGCGAACAGTTCCTGACAGAGTGGAGGGAGAGAGGCAGCGGCAGCATCCCAGGATGGTCAGTGCTGCTGGGTTGTCCCTGACACCCCAAGCAGCTCCTCATCAAAACCAGGCAACACACCAAGAAGGCCACAGAGAAAAGCATCCCAGGTCAGGCCGGGTGCAGGTTCTCTGGGGACATGGCAGGTTCCTTAGGTCTTGGTCATGCTGCTCCAGCTCTCAGGTTGGGCATGGAGCTCATGGTGCTCATCCTTGTCTTAGCCCCTTTAGTGTTGCTGTAAAGGAACACCTGAGGCTGCAGAAAACTTACAAGGAAAAGAGGTTTATTTGGCTCACAGTTCTGCAGGCTGCACCAGGCTCATGGCACCAGCATCAGCTTCTGGGGAGGCCTCAGGAAGCTTCCACTCATGGTGGAAGGGGACGGGGAGTTGATGTGTGCAGATCACGTGGTGAGAGAGGAAACAAGAGACAGGGAGGTGCCAGGCTCTTCTCAACAATCAGTTCTTGTGGGGACTAATAGAGTGGGAACTCACTCATCTGCAAGGACGGGCACCCAGCCATTCACGGGGGGTCTGCCCTTGTGATCCAAACACCTTCTATTGACCTTGCCTCCAACACTAGGGGTCAAATTTCAACATGAGATTTGGAGGGACAAACACCCAAACTACGTCACAAACCACATCCCAACCACAGCACACTTCCCATCATTCTTTACGTGCCCATGCAGACAGCCTCCCATGCCCGGCTATGTTCCCCTGAGGGCTGAGGCATTGGGTGGGCTGAGGCGCCGGGTGGGCGGTGCCATCGGGTGAGCTGTGGCATCAGGTGGGCTGAGGCACCAGGTCCTTTTACCTGCTCCACACTGGCTCACAGAGCATTCCCGTCCCCGCTGGTCCCCACAGCTCGTTCCTCGTGGTGACTGGAGGAAGTCCTCTATAGAAGTGCCTGTCCTCTATGCCTTCACCCATTCGAGAGCATCCTCTGCTCCCTAGACCATAGCAGGACAGTCCTGCACGACCCTAAACAGCGCACAGCTCAGCCCCTCCCCGGGGAACTCACTGTAATTGGGGCTGATTGTTTCCAGAGCATGACCTGCCCGCTCTCAGCTTTGTGTGAAGCACCTTCGATTCAGCATCACTGGTGAGGGCGGAGGCTGCCTCTCCTTCCCTCCTTATGCACAGGCAGGCATCAGCAGGGGCTGAGATTGGACGCCTTTGAACCAAGGCACAACCTGGGCTCTTCTGTTCCCAGCGGGACTGGAAGTGTCACACAGGTTGTATCTGGAATGGTTCTCCTGTTCCTTCTGCGGAATGTTATGGTTGTACCTGCATCTGGGCACGTCTACGTGTGAAATCAGCAACCTTGGTCATGGACTGAATGTGTCTCCCTCCCAAGTTCACATGCTGAAGTGTTAACCCTCAGACCCCAGAATGTGATTGTATTTGGAGATGGGGCCTTTAAGGAGGTTACAGAGTTAAATGAGGTCAGACAGGTCCCGAACCTGATGTGACTGGGTCTTTATTATAGGCAATGAGGACACTGACACCCGGGGGACGGCCACAGGAGGACATGGGGGAAGACGGCCGTCTACACAGCAAGGAGAGAGGCCTCAGGGGACACCTTGATCCTGGCTTCCAACCTCCAGGACTGAGCGAGAACATCTGAGCAGCTTCAGAGGTCTCAGCCACTCGGCCACTGTCCTTGGTGGTATAGCCCTAGAGACTCAGAAACCCCAGCTAATATTTACTGCTGCCTCATGTCAGGAACCCTGAGCTAGGTGTTCTGGCTTCTTTCCAGGCTAAGCCAAAGGTTTCTGGAAGGTGACCTCATCATTAAGGGGCCAGGCTGGCGAGTGGTGGGGAGGGAGGGGCTCTTCTTCCCACTCTCCAGGCCCCTGGGCTGCTGTGGGCGCCACAGCAAACGGTCTTGAAATCTCTCAACAGCTGCATCTTCAAATAACAAAGCAAGCTTCCCATTGAGGGGGCAGTGAGGAGAGAGCCTGAACATGGCTGTGGAAACAGAAGCATCCAGGCTTCAGGACAGAATCCTGGCAGGGCAGCAGGAATGTTACTGCCTGGCCCTGAGGTCCTGAGCGGAGCTGAGCCATCGGAGAAGGGGCCACCTGCACCACGATTTGAGAATGTGGCGATAACTCTTGAGAGTACCGGAATCGAAGCAGGAAACCAGAGTGTTATCCTTAAACCCGAGTGCAAGGGAGGAAAGCTGGGACCTGATTGATCGGTGATTCCCCAGCGATCTGAGGAAGTGTTAAGCTCACGGAGGCAGAGGGAGGGCTGCGTGGGCCTTGGAAAAGGGAGGTATAAGAGCTGAGTCGTGTGCAGGGAGCAGTGACCCAAGAGGTGGCTGCAGAGTGGGCTTGGCAGAATGTGAGTGTCCGAGGGCAGGGACAGCCCCCAGGCTTTACCACAGCCTGGATGCAACAGTGGCAGAAAGCTCTGGGCACCTGCATTCCTATCCTGTGGCTCCAGATAGCCTTGTATTTAGAGTTCGACTTCCCAAGAATCCTGATAGTGGGAATGGGTGCCGTTGGTGAGGGAAACGCACACCCCATCACAGCTGGTTGTTGCCACCCTGTAATTAAATGTCACCATTCTAGTCGATGCATTCGTTGATTGTACCTTTACAGAAAGCAAGTCATTTGTCCAGGGCCTGAACATCTGGAAGCTGCTCCGCCTGTGACATCCCAGAGACTCCACAGCAGTGAACAGCTCCAAGTTTAGGGCCTGGAGGCTGCTGGCTTCTCCCAGGACAGCGAAGACCTTAGAGGCCACACTGGGCCTTGCTGCCTTTGCAAAGCAGGTCTGTAGGGGATCAGGGACTTTTACAGAGATCTTCCATCTTGGTCTTGTTTAAAAATCCAAGAATGTGGCTGGGCACAGTGGCTCACGCCTGTAATCCCAGCACTTTGGGAGGCCGAGGTGGGTGGATCACAAAGTCAAAAGATGGAGACCATTCTGGCCAACATGGTGAAACCCTGTCTCTACTAAAACATAAACATTAGCTGGCGCCTGGCAACAGAGCGAGACTCTGTCTCAAAAAAACAAAATCCAAAAATGTAAGCTACAGACTCTTGGGAGAAGCCTGAGAGGGAGGCGGGAGGCTCCCACACATGCCCCTGGCGGCCCAGCAGCCCAGCACTCGAAGCACGCCTGGGCAGCAAGGCTGGGAAGCAGGTGGCGATGGCAGACCAGTGGGAGAGGGGGAGGGGACCTCCCGTCTCAGGGCACAGCATGAGTGGGGCCATGGCTCATCCCATCAAAGGGGCCGACGAGGTGGGTAGAAGGACAGCTGTCATGCCACCCTACTGGTGCCCTGCGTTGACCTCACAAACCCATCCCAACACCTGTGACAACGTCCTGACCTGTGAGGTGCAAGTGCAGGTGACTGGGAAGTGAAGCTGAGAACCTGGTTTCTGAAATGTAGGGCACTTGGATTTTCTGCTTGCAAAGGTGATCATAAATCTAAATGACATCCGGCCCAGCTCCTCACAGCCATAACACCATGAGCCTTCACTGCCACCAGAGCGGCCTTCCCCTGCATTCAGATTCCGTCCAGGTGCAACAGCTGGTGGGGCTCAGGGGACTGTGCTCTTTTCTTCATAAAGACAAATTCATTTATTATGAAAAAAAATCATTCAAAACCATTCCCACTTTTGACATTGATGGGACCTTTTATCTTAAAGCTGTTATAAGTGACCTGTACAGATTTTTACATTTACCTTTTTTTTTAAGAGATGGAGTCTTACTGTGTTGCCTCAACTGCTGGAGTAACTGGGCTTACAGGCGTGAGCACCATACCCAGGGGAGAGCTTTACATTTTCCTTGCCTCTCCATGAACTCCATTCCTCTCTATATACATCCCATATATATATTTTTTAATAGCTGCAAAAACAGTTGGTTAAAATTTCAAGATTTTGGCAAACCAATAGTTTATTAATAATATAACCACTATTAAAAGTTAGATTACATAAACTTGCAATTGAATAAATTATTTCAAAACAAAGTTAAACACTCAAAACTCATCACTTCCTGGCAATCTGACTAGACTTTGCACTTGTTTGCTTGCTGAGCTTCTCGCACCTGCGGTGTCCAGAGTGGCAAAGCTACCTGACAACCTCACCTCCCAGCTGCATTCAGTGACCCAACTCAGCAGCTTACCACCAGCCACCAGGAGGATTTACACCACAGGAAGTGGCAGCCATGGCAAGAGAGGGCTTGGCTGCTTATTCTGTTGATTGTGTGGATTGAAGAAAGTGATGGGGAAAATGCTCCCGACGGAGCCTCATATGTGGGTGGTGTCCGGCGTCGAAACTGAGAGAGGTTTCCGTTGTGTATGTGATATATACAGGGGTGAAAAGGTGTGCATCACAAATCAGCTTACAGACAATAAATTTACAGGAAAAAAGGAGTTAGCAGTTTGCTATGTAATTAGATAGTCAAATTGTGTTTCAACAAAAATCAACGAAAACGTTCTGAGCAGCCATTCTTTACGTGGCGTTCATGACAGAGCGTGCAACATATTTTATTATTTGTAAGCTGGGTGCTACATATCCTTGTTATCAGCAAAATTTATAACAAACTTACATCTGTATTTCTATGCACGTGTGTTTTGGGAAAGCTGTTGGTAACATTTAAGAGTATGCCACTATCTACATCAATACATACACTGAAAATGCATAATCACCCCAGCTGCTCTGATCCCAAACACCCACATCCACGAAAATGTCCTACCAGAAGGAGAGCGAGCTGCATCAATTGCGATGATGACCCTGGGCCTAGCGCCCTAAGATCTTTTATGTCTGTGCCCAGGAGGGCCGTGGAGGTCCTGAGGCAGCAGGTGAGGCCTGAGGCCTGGAACCCGGAGCCCGAGGCTGTGCAGGGGATGCTGCTGCTGTGGAGCCGGGAGACCCTGGTCTCCCTCGAGACCTGCTGCGCCTGCCCATGTAGCACATAGCAGGCATTCATTCATTCACTCTCGGTGCCTGCCCCTTGAGCCTGGCTGTCACCTGGCTGATAACATGCATTCATTCATCTGTTCATCAGGTATTTCCTGTGGGCCTGCTGTGTGCCAGGCCTGGGCTAGGTTGGTTCTGGCATGAAAATGTTCCTTTCCCCATTAGTGATGGCACAATGGGGATGATGGGGAAAATCAGTGAGTAAACAAGCTGACGACAGAAGGCAGAGGCTCAGGGCAGAGCCCAAGTGTTCTGTTGGCATGGGGAGAGAGTGGAAGCCATATCCAGGTGGGTGGAGAGGACACAGAAGGAGAAATGTGCGCAGGCTAAGACCAGAAGGATAAGAGGAACCAGAAGGAGGGAGAGCGAGGCTGGGGCAGGGCGAGGTTGTGGCCGGCTTAAGTGGCTGCCAGCGGCTTGGCTCATCTGCAGAGAGCAGCAGGGAGATGGGTGAAGGGAGGCTGGGGGTGGAGAGTCAGCGCTGCCCCTTACAGCCCTGTCTCAGGGTGTGGCCTTGGTCCACAGGGAACAGGGGGTCAGGAGTGGCGTCAGGGAGGAGGGCAGTGCACTTGGGTTCCTTGTGACCTATGAGCAGAGAGGGGCTGAACGCCGGGCCTAGTTCACGCCCAGGGGTGCGAAGGGGAGAGAGTTTTCCAGCAGGGTTCAGGGTGTGTCATCAGGGATGGGACAGGGGCAGGGCTCTGAGGACTGTGCTGCTTCGTGATGCCGCTGTGACCCATGACGCCACTGTGACCTGCACCGCCGTGTTCCAGGGGCGCAACGCTGCAGGTGAAACTGATGCAGCCCCAGGCTCAGACCTGTTCTGCTGGAGAGCAGTTGTGCTATCACAGCTCACTGCAGCTTTGACCTCCGGGTGCAGGAGGTCCTCCTGCTTCAGCCTCCCAAGTAGCCAGGACTACAGGCACATGTCACCACACCTGGCTATTTTCTTTCAATTTTTCATTTGTTTGTAGAGACAGGGTCTTGCCATGTTGGCCAGGCTTGTCTCCAATTCCTGGACTCAAGCGAATCTCCCACTTAAGCCTCCTACAATGCTGGGATTACAGGCGTGAGCCACTGTGCCTGGCCTGTTTGGGTAACTTTGAGTCACCTGAACAGTCAGCCTCAGCCCCTGAGTGTTCTTCCTTCCCCAGGGTGCTGTGTTTGCATTTCTGCTGCGCAACATGAAGGGTAAAGGGATTCCAGAGGGAGTCTCCACCTCCACTCTCTCTATCTTTGGAGAGGATTTAAAAGGGCAGGAGAGGGCCTGCCTGGGTCCTGGGACATTTTCAGGACAGAAGCAGAGGCTGGCCCAATGCAGTGGGTGGAGAGCAGGCACCGGCCTCCAGGGCCAGCGATGACTCCGGGCCTGGCAGGAGCCGGGACGCGGCTTCTCGTGGACGGCTGTGCCAGCTGCCCAGGCAGAGCACAGAATCACTGCCCCACGAGGGCTTTTCAGTGGAACCCAGTTTCACCCGACAAGCTTTGTCTCCGGATGCAGTGTGTACATTCTGCAGCACAGCGGAGCCGATTAAGCCATTACAGCTTTCCAGAGGGAAAAGAAAATGTAGGCCATGCAGAAACTGTCTTTGCCCACAATCAAGTTTCCATTCAAACTATGAAAAGGAAGCAGTTGAATGAGAATTTGATGACCTTTCCCCTCCCCCATGGATCTTCCTCCCTCCGGCTCCCTTTGCTCCGGACACAGGTGCTACACCAGGGCACCGCCCCGACACCCAGGCTGACTCCTGAGCTCCTCTCTGGGCTCACAGCTGGTTCAGAAGAACTCCGGTTCTGCGCATGCCCCATGTCAAAACAGCCACGCCTTCAGGTTTTGGGTTTCCCAAGCCAAAAGTACATTCATAGAATTGTTCTTCAATATTTACATCCTCTTTAAAGAAAGTCTAGCTAAAAATTAAAAATAAATAAAAATGTTAAAAATAAAACAACCCCAGAGAGCAGTAGGGTCTCCTTGAATACAATGAGAGATGAAGTGAACATCTGGACGCCCATCCTCCAGGGCTCTGCAGGCCCTGGGCGCTCAGGTTCTGGGGTGGGCAGCTCCTCATGGTGGGGGGCGGGGAGGGAGGGAGGTGGGAGAGTGTCCCTGGTTCTCAGTCAGCACAGGTGCAGGCCTGCAGGACACCAGGTGAAGGAGGCAGAGCTGGCTGCAGTGTAGAGTGGCTTATTCTAATTCAAGCTCCCCGCTTTTCTTCCTCTTCTTTTTGGGGGAACTCATCCCCTGAGACCTCAGGCAGCCAGGCGCCAGGCTGTGGGTGGGGGCAGTGCAGGACGGCAGGGTGGTGCACAAGAAGCATTCTGCTCTTTTCTGCAGTAAGGTAAGCATCATGGTGGCCGTTTGTTGTGCCTCCTCCCCACTGTCCGGCTTCAATAGTGCAGGTCAAGAGCACAAGTCAGTGTCCTGGAGGCTCAAGGGTGTTCAGGATGACCTTCCAGAGGTCTCCGTGCCGTGAAAGGAGCCCAGCCTCACTACCTGCTCCAGGCTCAGTGCCCGGCACCCCAAGGGCACACAGAAGCCACTGTGGGGTGAGTGGTGCTGGAGCAGCAGACAGAGGGGTGTTGGTGGGAGGCGGCGGCCACCAGGCTGTGGAAGCTGTTGTGGGGTAAGGGGACCTCCACCAGCTTGTGTGTTTTCTTCCTCAGCACCTGCCCCTCAGAAGCAATACAGGGCTTGCCCCAGTGTCACCTCTGCTGAGTCCATGCCGGGGAATGGCTGAGAAATAACTTCATGCCAAAATCTTATCAATCTAAGTCTCTACGAAATTCTAGGAACCAAGACATTCTAAACTAAAAGCCCTTAATGAGAAGCTCTCTGTGGGCAATGATCTGGGAGCTCCAGCAGCCGAGCGTGGGGACGGCCCTAACCCTCACTCACGGCGCAGGGGCTCCCCGCAAGTCTCAGCTCACCTGCAGTCTTCAAACCAGGAGAGGCTCCGTGAAAGAGCAGGCACATGGACTGGCCTGACTCAAGAGAGCTGATGCCGTGAATGAATCCAGATGAGCAGTAACCATTGTCCCGGAACATCTTCGGGAAGGATGGGCCACTTCTGTGTGGGTTGGGAAGGATGCCTGGGACCCAGGCTGTTCTGTGGTGAGCCAGCTTCTGCCCAGGAGGTGCTGGCACCAGGCTGGAAGATGGGACGTGGCCTGCCGGGGAGGGATGGTGCCTGCACTGCCACTGCAGCCTCGACACATCTCCACCTGGAGAGAAACAGCAGCTTAGACCTGGGGTGCGCCTCTGCACGTAAGAGCTCCAGGTGCACAGTCTCACTTCTCCAGCCAGGAACCCATGTCTAATGTGTGGAATTTAAAACTAAAAGCTCTTAATGGGAAACTTTGTTTCTAGTGTGAAATAAACTGTTAGTCCTGTCGGATGCTGTGAGGCAGGTGCCACTGTTATCATCTTCATTTATTAATGAGGAAAGCCGAGGCCTGCGGAGATGTGGCATCTTCTCCGGTCCAGCTACTAGCCGGGAGGCAGGATCTGGTTTTGAACCCCTGTGTGAATGCAGCAGAACACGCCGTCTCAACCACCAGCCTTGAAGATGGCATGGCATCCTCACAAACTTGGCACAGGGCGGGTGGTATCCGTGCGGTGCCCACAGTCACCGCAGTGGCCGTCACAGAACCCAAGGCTTCACCCTGGCCTCTGGATGTGCTGTGGCCTCGGCTCAGGCTTAAGCGACTGTCCAGAAACTGTGCGCTTTTCTGCCTGAACTTCACTTCTAGTGGGTTTGTGAAAGCCTGTTTTCTGGTCTGTCATACCCTTGCGGATTCTCAGACGTGGGCCACAAATGAGGATTGTGTGCCATGCTCTCCTGCCTGCCCCATGATACAGTGCCTTCCCGTGTGCACACACGGCTGGTCCTGTCACCCGGCGTGCTTTGCTTCTGTGTGATCAGTGCTGCGTCTTCACCTCTGAGGCCTCCGTGAACTCCATCCAGATCCTATCCTGAGCCTTCATAGTTCTTACAATCGCCTCGGCAAAGGCCCCACCACAGGATGACTGCAGAGTGAATTTACGTGCAAAGTGTCTCCCACATCAGCAGAGGCATCCCCAGATGGCAGGAGGGAACAGCCAGCCCTAGCTGCGGTGGAATGGCAAGAGCTCCGCCCCCCAGGACACTGACGCTGTCCTGGAATTTCACCCTTTCTGTGGACTTTCATTATTCTCCCTGGCCTAGCTTAACCTCCTGTCTCAAGGACTTCGATGTGTTCTTCCTGCACCTGTGAACACAGCTGCCCATGCCAAACACTCTCGCAGGATTGTCCTAATAGATCCCAGGGACCTGGTGGCTCCTCTTCCAATGTCCCAAACTCTTATATCACTCACCTTTCTCCTCCTCTGTCC
This sequence comes from Sapajus apella, assembly GCF_009761245.1. Taxonomy (NCBI): domain Eukaryota; kingdom Metazoa; phylum Chordata; class Mammalia; order Primates; family Cebidae; genus Sapajus; species Sapajus apella. The sequence continues at coordinate 15,285 of NW_022437105.1, forward strand.
CCAGGATGCTTGAGGTGCGGCCTCAACCCTGTCATAGTTGTCAATCCCTGTGGCCCCTCCTTCCAAGGAGACTGGGCAGAACAGCAACAAGAGCAGGTGCTCAGTGGACAGCAGGTGGTCAGGGACAGCAGGTGGTCAGGGACAGCAGGTGGTCAGGGACAGCGGTGGTCAGGGACAGCAGGTGGTCAGGGGCAGCAGGTGGTCAGGGACAGCAGGTGGTCAGGGACAGCAGGTGGTCAGGGGACAGCAGGTCTTCAGGGGACAGCAGGTGGTCAGGGACAGCAGGTCGTCAGGGGACAGCAGGTCGTCAGGGGACAGCAGGTGGTCAGGGGACAGCAGGTGCTCAGGGGCAGCAGGTGGTCAGGGGCAGCAGGTGGTCAGGGACAGCAGGTGGTCAGGGGACAGAAGGTGGTCAGGGACAGCAGGTGCTCAGGGACAGCAGGTGCTCAGGGACAGCAGGTGGTCAGGGACAGCAGGTCATCAGGGGACAGCAGGTGGTCAGGGGACAGCAGGTGGTCAGGGGCAGCAGGTGGTCAGGGGCAGCAGGTGCTCAGGGACAGCAGGTGCTCAGGGACAGCAGGTGGTCGGGGCAGCAGGTGGTCAGGGGCAGCAGGTGGTCAGGGGTAGCAGGTGCTTAGGGACAGCAGGTGGTCAGGGGACAGAAGGTGGTCAGGGGCAGCAGGTGGTCAGGGGACAGCAGGTGGTCAGGGGTAGCAGGTGCCCAGGGACAGAAGGCCTGGGTCTAGACCAGCTCCAGCTTGTGTTCTTGGGCACCTCCCTTTCCCCTTGCCCTGGTGGTGGTTGTGAGAGTCAGGTAAAACCTTAGCTCTGTGATAGGCCGTGGACACATTTTGGCTGCTGTCCTTAGGCCCTTGGACTCAGACGCTGATCCCAACAGGACTGACTCTGAGGAACTAGAGCCTTCTTTCCATTCACCCCACCACAGCCCTCCCTCACCGTGATATAAGTGAAGACCCGTCCCCTCCAGAAACACTTCCCTGCACTCACAGTTGGTCATGAATCTTGCAACACAAACGTCATTTCCCATCCATAGACTGGAGAAACCCTGTCGGGCATGGAGATAACACCCCACCCAGCAGGGACAGTCATATGGAAGGAGTAAAACGTGACCCCTGCTGTGAAGGGCACAGGGTCTCAGGGAGATTCCCAACCCAAACAAGAAACAAGGGAGTGGTGGCATCATTGAGGCACAAGTACAAGGCAAGAATAAGAAGCGAAGGCCCCACCCAGAGAGCAAGGCAGGGTGGTTGGGAAGGAGAGTCCGGAGCTCTCGGCAACAGTGCGTTCTGCACGGCAAGTTCACGGTCAGACAGCTCACCTTCCTGACAGCTCTCTCAGATTCCACATCCTTGCCGTGGCCTCATGGCCTCCCACATGGGCCACAGGCGGCCAACCCTGGGCATGGACACAAAGGTCCCATCATTACACGATGTTTTAACACATGGCTATATTCCCATCCTCCAGAAGTGCCTTCTTTGTTCTTGTCCTGGTATTTATATTATTTATATTTTTAAGTATAAATACCTGAAAATGAGAAATATCCATCAAAAGGAGAGAGAACAGAAATTTTATTCCTTTGTGAGACTGAATACGCTACCCAGGAAATCCCAGGACAATAAAGACCTTTCAGCCACATGCTCTGCTTTAATAAGCAGATTCTGCAGAAATGTGAGCCAGATGGTGTCGAGATGATCACAGGATTAACTCTGAAAGGGGATGGAGATTAGGTCCTCCTCTTGTCATCTCTTAAAAAATCAACAAAACAGAAAAGAGACTCTCATAGTCTCTTATAACAAGCAAAACTACATGTAAAGCGTTCATGAGGAAAGACTGCTGATGGACTTAATGAACTCAATTTTTATCTGACAGCCCTTCCTACACGTTTTTCTAGCTCAGGAACATTACCCATTCTATTTTATTAAGGGCTGATTAAATAAGAAACATATATTTACCACATGACTATTTGATATTCCAATCAGTGTTCAATGCATCACACATTTGAGCCCTATTATTTGCAAAACATCTTTGTAATGTGCCACAGATTGTGCAAAGATCAATCAGATATGCCCCTTTACCATCTTTGCTGACCTCAGATGGAACTGGACTTCCTGAAGATTCTTAACGTTTGACAGGAATTGTCAGTGTTCTGGATGCTTATGGAAAACGAGAGTGCTGCAGTGGTGGTTAGATATAAATTACACTAAATCCTTGTTTCTCAAAATATGAACCGGGACCCCGCAGCAGCAGCATTGCCTGGGAACTATGTAGAAATTCAAATTTTCACCGCTGATGGGGTTCAGGACACGCTACCCCAAAATACGGCCCCTTGGCCTTTGAGAAAACAGCAAAACCTGAGATTACTCTCTGACCTTCCCCCATCCTTCTTCCCTGACGCAGGTGATCGGCCCTTCAATCCAGGGGTGTTCTTCTCTTTACTCTCAGGAGAGGAGCAGCCTTATCTCTGAAGATGAAGGGACACAGAGAAGAAGAACCTGAACACACAGACCTTGACAGGTTGTCCCGGGTTATCACCAGGAAAGCATGAGCCTTTGTCCAATCAGACTCCCCCACAACTGTCCGCTCTGTTGTAGGTAAGCGACAGTTATCTGGGCCAGTGGTGCAGGGGGAAGAAGAATTTGCCAAGACAGCTGCAGGTAAAGAAAGGTAGATTTATTAGAGACAGTAGGAAAATGCGTTGCAAGAAGGCAACGGGCAGCTGGCAGGAGAAGCTGACTGCCCGGAGTCCAGGTCTTGCTGGGATTGTCTAGGGTGGTGTTTACGCTGTCTGCTAGAGACAGCTTTATGCAGTACGGATCACGCCAGGATTGCAGGGAGCTCATGTGCAGGTGTATGGTGACAGCTGGGCACAGGAAGATTGTGCATTATTTGCACATGTCCTGGACCATGAAGAAAGGCAGGCTTATCTGCCTTCTGTTTCTGCTTTTCCTTGCTCCCACCAGCCTGGCTCCTTTTCCCTAATGAGGACTCCACACACTCTTCTTTCTAAAAATGCACAGGTCTCTCTGTTTCTTTGGTCTTCATTTCTGAAGACTCATGTGTCACATAAAACTGTTAAATAAATTTGCATGCGTTTCTCTTGTTAAAAAACGATATGTAACGCCTCATATCTGAGGTGTTTTTAAAAAGGAAAAATTGGAAATGACAAGAGGAGTGGTTTGTGATTGACAGTTCTTAATCACACTCAGCCGCGACGAATGGCAGGGCCACAGGTGGAAATGCACTGGAGGTAATGGGGTAGGACATTGTATGCCCAGGGTGGTCACGGCTGCCACTGTGGCAAGACGCCCTGGTGAATGTCAGCGCTCGGTGTCTTGTAAGAGGCCTGCTGAGTCTGTGTGCACAGAAAGTGGGCTTTTCCCTGAGGGGAATGGCTGTCGCTAAGGTAGGCCATCTGAGGAGGTGGCCAGGTCTTATGGCTTTTACTATACTTGACTGAAGGGAAAAAGTGTTCTACATGGTCAAGACAGGGCAGCAATGATTTAGACAAATCAGAGTTTCCAAACTTACTAAAAAGGTGTGATGCTCTTGGCACATTCAGAGCTCATGTTCTGAGCAGGCCTGCAAGGGCCATGCTGTCCATCAGGACAGCTCAGCGGGACCCTGCCTGGTGACTCCCGCGTGATGTGGGGCAAGGAACACTGATTCTGAATGTGACCTGGTCACAGGGCACACACCGCAAGCATCCCGTCCTACAAGCTCCTTGCTTCCATGGAGGTCTACCGCTCACCTCCCAGCCTCCTACTGATGATCGTTTTTCCCTGCAATATTGATGATTCCTCAGATCAGAAGAGCCCCTCACTAGAACAAGTAGATACCGGTTCTGAATGGCACCCGCCAGCTGACTTGGAAGGAGACCCCGAAGACCATCCTGCTGGGACAGGTGCCCTACACTCAGTACCTCTGGGAGTGTGGACAACACGCCTGCTTCAGAGAACACAAAGCTCTTCCCCAAACCTCTTTCCTATGACAAATGTCTCTCCCTTTACTTTCAACTGTGCAGTCACGCGCCACGTAATGATACTTCACTCAACCACAGAGCACATCGGCCGCGGTGCTCCCAGAACACGATCACAGACTGAAGCCTTCCTGTCACCTACTGATGTTGCTGATTATCTCATGGGGGACAATTACTCCACTTTTCAAAATAGATTTAGCATAGCCTGAGCGTTTATAAGGTCTACAGACGTGGTCATGTCTGAGGCTTTCACGCTCTCCCACCACTCACTCACTGGCTCACCCATGGCAACTTCCAGTCCTGCAAGCTCCGTTCATGGTAACTGCCCTACACAGGTGCACCCTTTTACAAATATTTTATACCCTATGTTTAATGTACTTTTTCTCTGTTTAAATAAACAGACCCTTACTGTTGTGTTACAGCTGCCTACAGTATTCAGTTCAGCCACATGCTGCGCAGCCCAGAGCAACAGGCTCCACCATGCAGCCTCAGTGTGTGGCGGGCTGTGCCACCCTGGTGTGTGGCAGAGCACTCAACCCTGTCCTCACAATGACAGATTCACCCAAGATATGCTTCTCAGAACATATCCCTGTCACTAAGCAACCCATAACTCTGTTCTATTGACTCAGATTATCAATGTATATAAACAACTTAGCACATGCTACCAACCAAGGAATTGTAGCATTAGTATTATTAGTTATTACATTATTATACTTAAGTACATCTCATTTGTTAATATCAGATGAAACTGTATCTACTGAGTTTCTTAAAATTAAGGAACTGTGCATTGAGGCACACTTACAAATTATTTTACAATTTAAACAAAATTTAAAACAGCCAAATTACTACATTTCCATATAGTGATGCTCAGTTATTTAATTTTGGTTTTCCCTTCATAAAGAATAAGCAAGTTATCTGCAATGTGTTTTATGTATACAAAATGTTACCATTTTTCACTGGTTTTGTTTCTAGACGTTACAATTTTTTTAGAGGAAACTTTCTGTTGTGACAACTGAAATTCGTGCAGTATGTGTAACTTGGTTTCAGCTATGATTTTTTAAAAATCAGAGCCTTCATTAAAATAACTCATTTGAAATGAGTAATGATGGTTACTGCTGAAAAGAACATTTCTTGCATTAATATTTAACTAGCAGCAACTAGCAGCTCTCTTAAATCCGCAAGTGATGTATGTCCATGACATCTGCAGAGGCTTCCTGCAGAAGCACCAAGCTGTAACATGCTCATTTCAAGGCATTTGTTATTCTTGTTGTTTTCCTTGGTAGTGTGAAGACGGCTCCTAGGGTCTGGAATAATTACTGTGGTATTTAGAATTCTGTGCTCTTGTCCTGCATGACTATTTCTCACCGTTCTCACAGATGGAAAGTGCAGAGGCTCCCACATGTCCCTCCCTCGGTCACCCAGTTTCCCCCCAACCCAGGGCTGCAAAGGAGGCTGAGTGAAGGAATGAAGCCATTCAGGCCCCACCACACTCTGCTGCCCAGGCCCTCCTCTCCAGCACATGTTCTCAAAGTTATCTACAATAATGATAAAGAACATCCGTTCTTGCTCTTTTTAACACACTATGTAGCTTTCTTCCCAATGTGTTTTGAGAGTAAATGCATCCTGGGGGAAAAGGAGGGAGATTTGAGATGAGGGATGTGTGCTCCTTTCCTGGAGTGCAAGGCTTTTTGTGCTGGGCCTCCGGGCACGGAGCGGGTAGGCAGGGTTGGGGAGCCTGCAGCGAGCAGGACCCACACCATGCCACCGTTTCAGCCAGAGCCTGCCGCACTGCAGACCAATGGCCTTCCCAGGCCCAGTCCAAGGCTCACACCCAGCGGGCCTGAGCACAGCCGGGGCAGCCTGGGGTTTCAGCTGCAGGAGAGTCAGCAACCTCAGCTGTGCTCCAGCAGAAACAGCCTGGCCCCAGCAGGGAAGCAGCCATCTCAGCGGGTGAGGACACAAGAAACCAAAGGCCAGGGAGCCATGAGATGGGAGCCAGGGAAGCCACAGGGACCCAGTACTCTTCTTAGCTCTGGGTGGGCACGGGGGCCTCAGGCCTCTGCAGGGGTGCAGTCCTGGTTGCTGCAGGAGGCTGGGCACTGTGTTTGCCTGACAGGCCCACTGGGCCCAGCCTTGGCTGCTACCTGCCCCTCACCTCCAGGCCCCTCTTCCTCCAGGGGTCTAGCTTTGTTCCACTCGCGCATCTTCCCAAACAAGCTGCATTATCAGAGCATTATTAGAGCTTCCAGGACCAGGGTGGGATCCCCATCATGGGCAGCATCTCTTTGGAAGCTGCCCCAGTCCCCTCCACAGAAGCTCAGACACCACCCAAGGGCCTTGCTTGTCAAGGCACCCTCCTCTTTGCTGTCTATCAACCCTATACTGCCACCTACAAGGCCAGTGCAGTGCAGGTACAGGGTGTGAGGATGACCCAGGTGTGAAGACGGCCCAGCTGTGAGGATGAACCAGGACTGAGGATTGCTCAGGTGTGAGGAAGACCCAGGAGTGAGGATGGCCCAGGTGTGAGGATGAACTACGACTGAGGATTGCTTAGGTGTGAGGAAGACCCAGGAGTGAGGATGGCCCCAGGTGTGAGGATGAGCCCGGTGTGAGGATGGGTCAGGTGTGAGGATGGTCCAGGTGTCCCGATGGTGCAGGTGTGCTGGGACTCACCACGAGCTGTGAGAGCAGCCCCTCCCCCCAGCTTCCTGCCTGTCTGGGTCTTGAGGCAGTGCTGCCTTGGGAAGCAAGTCCCCTCCCGGGCTGCATTAACAAGGCCTCCTCGCTTTCTTTGGGAATCCCCTTACCTTGGGATTTCGGCTGGTGTCCCCACTGGCCCCAGGATAAACCAGGTGGCTGTATTGAGCCCCAAATGGCCTGTTCCTCTGTGCCAAGGGTCCTTGTTCCTCAGGTGTGTCCCCTTCAGGTGTGTTCTTTCCCTCGGGGGGGGTTCTTCCAGGGGAGGTCCTGGTCCCTCCTGCCACGCCCAACCCCAGTCCCTCCACACAGCCCACATGGTCTGAATCCCAGCAAAGAATTTAGGTTCAAGTGGAGAATATCATTCTCCCCTAGTATTTACACAGGTGTGACAGTTTTCTCAAAGAGAGCACATTAGCATGTGAAGGAGCTTTTACAACAGTGTTGCATACAGAGGATTTTCAAATTCTTTTCTTTTTTCTTCTTTTTTTTTCTGTTGTGTTAACTTCATAGTAAAAAAACAGAAACTGTAAAAGAAGGCTTTCTCAGTGCTAAGGAGCAGACCTGTATCATCCCACTCTTGGGGCCTGTCCAGTCCTTGCTCCTGGGAACTGCCCCTAAGCTCCCTGCAGCCCATGGGTGCGCAGAAATAGCAGGGCAGGTGTTCCTTGCACACCTGCTTCCTGTGCTGTGTGATGGGAGGGTTGGCGGGCTGCCCAGCCCCAGAACAGGGAAAACAAGGCCTCCGGGAAGATGGTTCTCATCTGAGGGAGCATGGCAGAAATCGTCTGCACACCCGCCTTGACCTCCCTCATAATGGAACTCATCAAGCATGAAAGAAATTTTGTTTTTAAAGGAAAAAAGTTTTTAAACTTTCTCCCTTGAGCCCTTCATTAAGATTTTTATTTAAATAGTTTTTCAAACAATTTCTTGCTGGAAAATATATTTTCTCAGTGAACCCTATATCTGTGGCCATTTTAATAATTTCTACCGAGTAAGAGTTGTGAGAATGGAATTGTGGCTCCTGTGTTAGGGGCCACAAGACACACAGAATCGTGCCTGACAGAGGGCAGTGAACATTTTCATTTGCATTGTTCTCTTCCTGTCCCAGCCTGTCTCTCTCTTCGCTGTCACAGGCCCCAGCTATTTTGTTTTATATATTTACATATGTATGGGTCCTTGAAGATAGACTATATGATATCTGCGGGCATGTTTTAAATTTGTGTAAGTTAAATGTGTGCTTTAAACACGGGTCTGTTTCTTCTTCCTGTTTCCCATTCAGCCTGTGTTTTACGATGTCTGTGGTGCTATTTGCACATCGAATCAATTTCGTGCTCCTCTGTGAAATGTACCACTATTTGCAGACGCTGTGTTCCCCCCACTTTCTAGCAAGGATGGACACCCAATCTCCTGGGGCTCCTGCTCCCTCAGACAGAGCAGGGCACCTCCTAGGAGGCTTCCTCACCATTTCTTTTCTTTTACAAAGAAAAGGGGTAGAAACGACTTCCTCGGTGTTTGTGCCAGACGTGGGGCTGCTGGCACAGGGAGCAAGTGTCTGGGCTTCACGATTTGGTGCCATAAGACATCCCAGGTAGCGCCTGAGTCTTTAGCTTCTCATGGGTGTGTGTGAGTTTGCTTTTTTCTGATCACTAGTGAGATCAAGCACCTCCTCATCTGCTGTTATGTGCTGGTGTTTCCTCCTTTGAAACCAATCGTTTTGTAAATGTACCTGTTTTTCTCAGTTGACTGTCTTTTCATATTTTTGATCAGCAAATGTTCCCAGTGCATTGAAAATATTAATTACAGGTTGTTTTCAACATTGCAAAACATCTACCACCCAGCTGTTCACTTTGCCCATCCGTATTTTTTGTGACTACAGTGTCGTCGAGCCAAAGGTTTTAGCACTGAGGATCTGTAACCTGGGCATCTTACCTAAGATATCCTTCCCACCTCAACCTTACAGATATGCTTGCCCATAATGTCTTCTATTACATTTAAAGTGTTAGCCTTCATGTTTCTATCTTCAATCCATTTGAGGTTTACTTCTGTATATGGGCTGAAAAAGGAATCAAATCATTTTCTTCTCCATAGATGTGCCTCCTAACACCATCTACCAAATTATCCTTCTGTTGCCGTTAATCTGTGAGTGTGCCGTAAATATTCCATGCACGTTCCCTTGTGCACCAGGTTTCTGCACATCTTACTGTGTCTCATTAGCATATTGCATATTCTTGGGTCATCCTCTCGCTTTCTTATTTCTATACTTTTGCAGGAGATCACCAACCAGCAGGGTGAACACCATTCCTGTCCTTTTACAAAACTACCTTAGCTCTATGGAATTTGCTTTTAGTATTAGGAAGTATGTGTTTTTTGTAATTTAAAAAGTAATTCACATTAAATGTACATTGTTAATATAAATTAAATATGTGCGACTTTTTACATGTTGACCAACAAAGTGGTTTTAAAAGTAATGTATAATCTTTGAATATTTGTAAAAAATACAATTTAAGATCCTCCCTATGTGTCTTCACTCCATAACCCATTCACTGCCCAAGGTTGCCAGCTACCCTTTCGAAGCTTCCCCCTCCCTCTCCCTTTCCCCTCCACCCTCCATCACCCCATGGTTTATCCATTCAATATTTTTAAAAACACAAACATTGTTTTCTACATGCTACTCTGTAACTTGCTTTGTTTTGTTGGGTTTTAATTTTGCAGTACATAATCCTGCGATTAGAGTCCATGTGGATGTGCTTCTCTGATTTTAGAAGTTTTACACCATTTTATCCTCTGAAAAAAGACAGTTTTTCCAGCCAACCTCCTTTTGACAGTCATTTGGATGACAGTCAAATCTTTGGCCATCACGGATGTTGCCTGTTCATATATCCTTGGCCACTCAGGAGAGAAGTTCTCCAGTTAATAGCAGAATTAGAAAAAATTGGCTCCTTCATGGCGCTTGGATAAGATGAAGTAGGGGAGCCACCTATGTAAGGCCCTTCCATTGTCGACCACAGGGAAACTGGCATTTGTCCAAGTTACATAAGCGAAAAATGACCTGAACTCAAAGCTGAGTCTCAACTTCAAGCTTCTCACTGGGCCGTCTTCTCAATTCCACAAATATCGGAGGGGGAGGGGCAGTTTATGGTAAATTTTCAACAGGCCATTTTCCTCTTCTCTAAAGTGTGTTTCTTTCTTCCTCCAGTGATTACTGACCTTAAAGCTATCTGCTTCAAGGAGCAAAAACAACTTCTAGAAAACAGCAAATACAAACTTCCAATAAGAAAAGTTTAATCTAGAAATATATTATTTTAAAACTTTTTCTTTTGGTTAAAAGATATATATCTATGTGCACACACATATATATGAAAGAAAATTCCTTTACACATTTGGAATATGAAAAGATTTCTAAATTATTTCCTAAAATTCAAAAGTCAAAAAAGACAAGATTAATAAGTCTTAATTAATAACATAGAAATTTTTCTAAACCTTCAAGGCAAGAAAAATGTCATATGTAAAAGTCAACAGACAAAACAGCAACTGAGAAAGACTATCCATAGTTTATATCACAAAGAACTGAGCTTCCTAACATGTAAGACCAAATTGATCAAGAAAAAAAAAGAAGAAAAATAATTCAACAGTTTGATAAAAAAAAATTGGCAAAAAGTATGAACAAAAACTTTGCCAAAAAGGGTATACCAATGGCTCTTGAATATATGAACAGAGGCTCAAGCTTATTCATAGTGATCACCAGCAAATTAAAGTGAACAGGTATATGTAATCTGTGGGACTGGTGAAAACCAACAGGTGCTGTCCTGGGAGGCGTGCAGAGGGGCGTCTCGTGCTGTCCCGGGCATGTTGAGCTGCTGCAAACTCCATGGTGAGCTATTCGCAGTATCTCTCTCATTTGCAAGTGCATATCCCCTTTGAGATTTTCACTTTAGGATTTTTTTTTTTTTTGATAGACTTCCTCACCTGTGAAATGCTTACACAATCAGTTTTCATTGCAGAAGAATTTATGACAGCCAAAGACTGGAAACAGCCTACATGTCCATCCATTGAGGGCTAATTAATGACGTTCTGCCACCCTCAGAGGCAGCTGTTTTCAGCTTTGCTACTCTTTCTTCTGGTGGTTCTCTCCATATTTCTAAACAGCACGCCTTCTCCTGTTTCCCATCTTTCTCCATTAGTGTGTTTGCTGTACATGTTTAGTGAGCAGATTTTTAAAAAGAGTTTTAATTATAAATCGCTAGCTAATTTTATCAAATGTGCTGCTTCTTGAGAGAAGCACATTTTTTCTTTTTTAGTTCATTAATGTGATGTATTAAATTGATAAGTTTTCTGATGTAGAACCATCTTGATAGCTCTTGACACACCGTACTCGATCATGGTGTATTTTTAAATTAATTTTAACTAGTTTGAAAATTGATGGACTCATTTACGAATCAATATTTGTTCACCAGTCAAACTGATCTATGCATATTTTCCTTTATTCTGCATGTATTCAGTTAGGATCAAGGTTCTGTTCACCTTACAAAATTGGTGGTCAGCTTTTGTCAATTTTCCTTTTCTGGAACATCTTGTATAAAATAAGGAATTGTCTTTCCCTTAGAAGTTAAGGAACCAGTAAGAAAGATCTCCACAAAATCAATCTTAGACAAAAATTAACAAAGTTCAGAATTTTTATTGTGGTAAAATATACATAACGAAATTCACCATTTTAGCCACTTTTAAAGGCCCGGGTTAGTGGAATCAGGCACATTCACATTGTAGTGCAGACGTCGTCGCCATCCATCTCCAGAACTTCTGTGTCTTCCCAAACGTAAACATTAAACCCAGTAAACACTCACTCCCAGTTCCCCCTCCCCAGCACCTGACAGCCCCGCTTTGCTTCCTGTCTCTACCAATCTGACTCCTCCAGAAATCTCACACAAGCGAAGCCATTCAGGATCTGTCGTTCTGTGACTGGCCTATGCCATACAGCACAATGTCCTCGAGGTTTGCCTGTCGCAGAGGTCTCAAAACAGGTAGTATTCCACTGAGCGCACCCGCATTTTCCATGTCCATTCACCCCGGTGGACACCCGGGCTGGGCGGTCGCCATGTTTTGTCTGCTATGAGCTGTGTTGCTAAGAACACAGGTGTACAGTTAACTGAGCTCCTGCGTTCCATCCTTTGAGGTGTCTACAATACACTGCCTTTTAGGTGTATACCTCCCAAGTAGCTGGAATTACAGGCGCGCACCACCACAGCCAGCTAGTTTTGTATTTTTCGTAGAGATGGGATTTCACCGTGTTAGGCAGGCTGATCTCCAACTCCCGACCTCAGGTGAACTGCCCGCCTCGGCCTCCCAAAGTGCTGGGATTTCAGGTGTGACCCACCGGGCCCGGCCAGGTGCATTAAAAAAAAAAAAAGTACTGAATACACCACCTCAAAATATCAAAATATGCCACTTTTGAGTTAAAAGCACTTGAAGTCAGTAGTGCAAGAAAGGACGCCTGAGCTTTCTTGTTCAACCCGAAAGCAGATTGAGCGCCCCCCGCCCCGCCCCCCACGGAAGGTGTGCACCCCGTACCAGGAGGAAAAACCATTATCACGAGAGGCGCTGAGGGAACTGTGTAGAAAGCAGCCCCGCCTGGTTAGACAGAGCGACCCTTACCTGCATAGGTACCTCCACCATTCCAGCGCTGGCCCGAGCCCCCTTCTCTTGCCACGTTCTCACAAGTTACTATGCTTTGTGCAACCTGGTGGGCGCGTGTTCTTTGTGTTTTCATTTTCCCAAGGGGTTTCCCACGTGCACTGGAAGTCCGGCTTTTCTCCTGCTAATCTGCCTTATGTCCTGGATTCCCAGGCCCCCGGGAGCCCCTGGGCGGGTGGAGGCGCGGTGGTGCCTGCGGTGCTGTGCCCGCTTCCCCGCCGGTCGCCGCGTCCCTGCCCGAGCTTCTGTCCCGAGGATGCCTCGGTAGGGGCCTGCGGGGCGCCGGTGGCCTCGGTCACAGCCTTGCCTGCGCCCGTCCCGCTTCACCCCGACGAAGACCTGTCACCCGGCGCCTGTGGTGCCGCGCTGGGCCGGGGCCTCCGTGTTTCTGCGCCCGGTGCCAAAGGGCTGGAGAGAGGCGCGCAGGAACCGCCCTGTCAACCCCGCACAGCGCCGGAGACCGAGCCTGCCCGGGCCGCGCGGTTTCCTTGCGGAGGCTGGGCCGGGGTCCCGCGCTCCCGGGCCTTTTACCCGACCCTGGGCCTGCCCTACCCGGGGCCCGCGGGCACGAGCCTGCCGCGAAGGGGACTGAGGACTGGCAGAGCCGCGGCGCTCGACCCTGCGACGGCTGGGGGCCCCCGGGACAGCGACCCCGCTCTGCCCGTAGCCCTGAGAATCAAACGCCGGCCCCCCTACAAAAAAATCCTCACCTCCGCCTCTCCACCCGCTTCCTCCTTTACATACGACTACTCGAAATGCGAGTT
>NW_022437105.1:28443-161416 GCF_009761245.1 Sapajus apella
CGGCGGTCCCCCCACACGGCGGTCCCCCCCACACGGCGGTCCCCCCACACGGCGGTCCCTCTGGCACCGTGGCTCCCCCCCACACACACGGCGGCTCCCCCCTCACACTGCGGCTGCCCCCCACATACAGCGGCTGCCCCCACACACCTGGCGCCTCCTCCCGCACATGGCAGCTCCCCCACGCCCACGGAGCCCCCCACACACACACCGGTCAGACCCCCCCACACAGAGCTGGGAGGCGCCGCTACTCTGGCAGCTTGGCTGGGGCTCCTAGTGAGGGTCACGGCTCCCCCTCACCTGCTGGGGCGCCCGGGGTCCCCGTGGGGGGGAAGCCGCGCTGGGAGGGTTGGGCGTTTCCGGCGGTTCTCAAAGGGTTTCTCCGCGGTCCTCCGCAGGGGGCCCGGCCCTCCGCCTGCCGTCAGGCCTCTTCTGCGTCCGCGACCACCCCAGAGGCCTCCTGCCCTACTCCCCTACACGTCCCCGACGCCGAGGCCAGGCGGCCTCTCGTCTAAAGTCCTCGGGAAGGAAGCATCCCCTGGGTCGGAGCTGGGGCTCCCGCGCCCCAGGCACAGGGCAGCCCCACTCCTCGGCCCCGCGGGGTCACTGAATCCACCAGGCCCTCCGGCCTCCTTCTGTTCCCGAAACTCCCAGGGCCCTGCGCTTTCTACGGCTGGAACCTAACGGTGCACGTTGGGTGGGTCCCTCATCGGCATGGAGGCTCCCCCGACCACATGCTGGCCACGCCCTCACGTCATTTTTCCTCACCTTTGCCATGTACACTGGGGTGATGGGACATCTCAACGCGATGCGTAGAGCAATGGAAGCGAAATGGCTTTATTCATTTCTGTCACTGGACTCCTTGCAGAGAGCCAAGTTGGCGGCCTGGGCCCCCTCCAGACTCCTGCGCCCTCTCCGTGGTGCAGACGGGCCTCCGGGGTGTCACGGGCCCTACACCTTCTCCTGCATGCTTTCGTCAACGTGTCCCCTTAAGTCCCACAGCGGGGACGCTAAACGAGTCCCTCGGTCCTTCATGCACGTTATGCGCAGGGGTGCCTGAGTTTATCCTTTTTCCTTTGTGGTTGACTGCACTGACTGGGTGTGTCACGGGCACTGGAGAATGCATTGGGAAGAGCGTTTTCTTAAAGACCAAGGGTTTTGGAAGAGCCGAAAGCGAGGAAACAGCAGAAGGAGGAAGGCGAGGTCCAGCCCGGGTCGCACCGGATGGGACCATGTAAAATGGGGCCTTGGTCAACTCACTCTGTGTTTCCCTTCGTCTCCCTCAGAATTCACACAAAATATGCAACAACGAGTCCATCCTGGCCTTTTCCAAAATCGCTTGTAAGAAGTAATGAGCAGCTCTGATTGAAGCGCCGGGTGAGGCCCTCAGGCGTTCCATGGGAAAGCTTTGTAAGCCAGTGGAGGCTTCTAAAGCCCTGAGAGGAAAACCAGCGTTCAGGCGGACCTCAGATTTGCCTCCCCTGTTTGGTTGCCTTGTACCAGGGATTTTGGTTGTGAGGAATGCGCTTTGTACTGTCTTTAGGGCTTTTGTCACCCAGCATCACACCTGCCCTAAATGGTGCAGGTCCTTCCTGGGGCACCACTCCCTGAGCAAGGGCGGAATCAGTGCATCTCCTGCCCTCACCTGCAGAACCGCACGGTCACAGTCAGCCCCCAGTGCAACAGTGACACGGCAGGCTCAGAGGAGTCACCTGGACAGAGTCACCCGGACGCTGCTGGCCTTGCTGGTCACTGGAATTGCTGCCCTATGGCCAGAGTTTTCAACTTGACATGCATTTCGAGGAGGACTGTGAGGCGACAGGTTGGTCGGGGAGGTTCAGGGATGCAATCGTCCATGAACCAAACTCTCACTGAGAAACAGAACATTCCAGTGCTTTGCCTTGCAGCCATCTCAGATGGGCTCTTGGGGGCCCTGGCCCAGCTTCTCCTCCCTGTTAAGGGGCATGGCCAGCTGTGCACCGACCCTGTCGTCAGGAAGCCCTCTGTGTGAGTGAAGCTGCGCACTGTCAGGACAGACTCTGCATCCCTGAAAGAGCCTCACAGGTCAGCTCCCAGGCAGGGTCTCTGGCACCGGAAACTCTTCTCAGGAGGTGAGAAGAATGAGAGACCCTGGGGGAGTTGCGGGGACCCCATGGAGGGACGTCCCCATAACCGAGGGACTCATTTGGAGGCAGCAGGGGGCGCTTTCTGTGTTGAGGAAGGTCCTCGGTGGAAGCACTTGGAGGAGGTCTGTTCAGCTTCTGGGCTTCCTTCTTTGAGGCAAAAACTATTCCTGTTTACACGCTCGCTTCCTGTCTCCACTTAAAGCAAACAAAAGATAAAGATAAATGCATCATCGTAAAAGAGAGTAAGACACAACACAATGAAAGGTCGAGTAGATAAGCACAATATAATTACTTTGTCTGTTAAAAACAAAACAAAACAAAAATTCCAAGAGTAGCCTTTGTCTAACCCTGAAAGACGTAAGAGGGCTGGTGAATGTCGTAAGGTGACTGCATGTATATACAGAATGCAAGCCGCATCTACATGTTATATTTTCTAGGAGTCACATTGAAAAGGTAAAAAGAAACACCTAAAATTAATTTTAATGTCATATTTTATGTTACCTGATATCATCATTTCTATGTGTAGTTATTAGAAAACTTACAAATGAGGTATTTTACTGTTATTGTTAAGTCTTCCAAACCCACACTGTGCATTTTACTCTTGCAGTTTAGCTCAGCTTGGACTGACCCAATTCAAACGCCCAATGGCCATGCATGGCTGCCAGCGGCAACCTCATGCAACAGCTCCGTTTCAGCGTAGAAGTGGAGGTTCGCAGGTCAACATGCTGGACTGAAAAGCCTCAGCACTGGTCAGAGGCATGGACTAGGGGGACAGCTATTAATGGGAGGAGGCAA
Organism: Sapajus apella; assembly: GCF_009761245.1. Taxonomy (NCBI): domain Eukaryota; kingdom Metazoa; phylum Chordata; class Mammalia; order Primates; family Cebidae; genus Sapajus; species Sapajus apella. Next base: position 31,362 of record NW_022437105.1, read on the forward strand.
GAGCCATTAGGGAAAAGGGCATCAGTCCTTCCACGGGGCGGACTCATCTATGCCCTGAAATCTGTGGCAGCTCACACTTCCACTAGCAGAAAAGGAGGTGTCTATTTCTGCAAACTCTGGGGAGAGTTGACAATCTGATTTTGCATGTGTAATTTTTATTTGTTTGATGATCTAATAGTCCTCTCTGGTTCATAGGTTATTATTATTCCTGCTTTTATACTTAAAAGCAAATTATTAAATTAGAAGACTACTGTTTTAGTCTGTTTTCTGTTGCTTATAACACAGTCCCTAAAACTGGGTGATCTACATTAATCTATAAGGAAAAGGAATTTGTTTCTTACAGTTCTGGAGGCTGTGAAGTCCAAGGTTGAGAGGCTGCATTTGGTGAAGGCCATCTTGCTGGTAGGGATCTCTGCCTGGTCCCGAGGCCATGCAGGGCATCACGTGGTGAGGGCCTGAGCAGACAAGCAGCTAGCTCAGGGCTCTCTTCCTCTTGCTATAAGCACACCAGTTCCATTCCATAGTAGCCCATTAATCCACTAACCCATTCATCTATTCATTTATGAATTAATCCCCTAGTGAGAGCAGAGCCCTCATGATCCGGTCACTTCCTAAAGGCCTCACCTCTCAGTTCTGCCACATTGAGGATTACGTTTCAGCATGCATGTTGGAGGGATCATTCAAGCCATAGCAACTACCATGGATAATTCACTCACAATTAAGATGCTGAGGGTGGGAAACAGAGAGGAGAGAGAAAGAGAGAGAGAAAGGATGGCAAGAGTGAGTAATGAGGGACGTTAACCAGGAAACCCACTGTCCGTGTCGGTACACTGCATTTAGTGTATCCACATTAGCACACTGCCTTTCTGTTCCAGCCCCTCACGCCTCCCTCTACCCGCATGCTAAGCCGTGTGACTTCGGGCTTTCCTTTACCAGAGTCAGAGTATACTTCTGGTCCCACTGGTGTAGATTTTGGCTGTATGGCTTGCTTTGGCCATCTAACTACAGGTGGAGGTGACTGAGCCAGCTCTGAGGCTAGGCCTTAGATGTCTTACGCGTCCACTCACTGCTCTTGAATGTCTCCCATTGATGTGAAGTGGACATGGTCACAGGAGGAGAGACACAGGGGCAGTCTCCCTGCTGACCTGCAGCCCTGCAGCCTGAGGCTCTGCGGCCTTGAGCATGGTGGCTCATGCTTATGGCCCCAGGCCACTGAGTTTGGGTGGCTCGTTGCAAAGCGCAAATGCAGTGATAGTTTAACAGGCCACGTGCAGAGACTGGAGAGGTGATCGCCAAACGCGTGATAGAGGAGAATGTGCCTCCACTGAGACAGACTCGAGTCTCCACATCAAGGCTGAGGGGAATATTAGGCAATGACATGCGTACACGTGCAAACTGGCAAACTCTCTTCATTCCACGTTGAAGAAGATACTACAGTCCTCCAGTGGGAGTGAGGCAACTTACAGAGGAAAGGTAGTCAGACTTACATGGGAGTCCTCATTGCAACACTAAATTTAGAAAGCAATGATTATAGATATTTTGAGGGAGAACATGGAGATATTAGAAATTTACGCTCAGCCAAACTATTGTTCAACTTTGCTTGTGAAAGATATTTTATCATCATAAACTTTTTCAAAAAACGAAACAAAATTTATGAAACATACCACCCACACCAAAACTAAAAACTCCCCAAAGATGTAGAATTCAGCTCCAAAATGTATTCTTTTTCCACTTCCCAGCTTTTTCAAAAATATGTTCTGAGCAGCATGAGCCCCACAAGATGTTCATAACCACAGGATTTTTGGTCTAGGAGGGCCGGGAAGCATTCCCACTTCACTAGCAGTAACAGTTACGAGTATGCCACAGCCATTGCACCCATGTAGTCACTCCTCATTTAGTTTTCTGCGCTGCTCCACAAGGGAGGGACGACTATTGCCACCACATCACGGAAGGAAAGTGAGTCATGAGGACGCTGAGCAGCTTGCCAAAGGTTGCAGAGTGAGTAGGTAACAAAGCTGGGTGCCCCAGCACGCTGGTGTTCTGCTGCCACCTGTACAGATCTCTAAGGCACCAGCATCCTCCAGACACCTGCACAGCCATGTGCATCCACACCTGCTATGGGGTTGTCTGTGTCAGCAAGAAACTCAGGCAGCCACAGACCAGGAAGAAGTGTCCACCCACTGCCTCAGTCTCCTGGCACTTCCTCTCCTGCAGGGAGGTGCCCTTCCCGGCCCCTGTGTCTGAGTCTTCTGTGTTGCTGGCCCTAGGTCTCTGTGTCGTGGCTCCTAGGAATAAGTGTGTGGTACTGGGGACGGGCAGTTATTCCCTACCCCTCCTGGATACACGGATGGGCCTGGGGTAGGCAAGTGATGCAAGGTAAGGACACAGGAGGCTTTTCCTGAATGTTATTTTAAAGAAAAGGAAAAAGGCTTTGCTTTTGGGTTGTGCAATTTGAAGGCTGTGGATTGGGAATGCTGGAAGGCTAGCAGTCACCTCCTCTGAGAGGCGAAGGAATCCTGTCTACTATAGGCAAGAATGAGACTGGTATAAAGAAAGAGGGAAGGAGAGCAGAGGGGAGTGCAGAGAAGGGGAAGAAGAATAACAAGGAAAAGGTTGGGAAGAGGGGAGTGTATGTCATCTCAAGCTGTTGTGACAGAATACCACAGGCTGGGTGGCTTAAACAGCATACATTTATTTTCTCGTAGTTCTAGAGACTGGAAGTCTGAGTCCAGCGTGCCCACCAGTTTGGTTCCTGGTGCTCTTCCTGGCTTGTAGATGGCCCCGTCGACTATGTGTTTGCCATGGTTGGAATGTCTCTGCCACAGTTTATGTGTTTGAAACTTAACCCCCAGTGCTGCAGCGTTGAGCAACGGGATCTTTAAGAGGTGGTTAGATCATGAAAGCTCTGCCTTCGTGAATGGATAAATGCTGGTTATCTTGGGAGTATCATGGGCGTGGGTTCCTCATAGAAGGATGAGTTTAGCCCCCTCCTTTGCACTCCCTTGGCCTTCCATCTTCTGCCGTAGATTGACACAGCATGAAGGCCCTCACCAGATGCCAGCATCATGCTCTTGGACTTCCCAGTTTCCAGAATCATGAACCAAATACACTTTGTTCATTATAAAGTACCCCTTTTGTGGTCTTCTGTTACAGAAACACAAACAGCGTAAAAAGGGTTGTATGAATTCACTCAGAGCTATCTCTGGAGCCATTTCTTATAAGGGCACTTATCCCATCATGAAGGTCCACCCTTCTCACTCATCTAAACCTAATTATCTCCCAAAGGCCTCCCTCCGAATACCATCACACTGGGATTCGGACTTCAACAAATGAAGGAGAGGTATACAAACGTTTAGGTCAAAACAGGAAAGGAAGGAAAAGGGGAAGGAAGAGAGGTAGAGAGATATAACAGCCTCATTTGAGTCCCTGGATCCAGTCACATCTGAAGCAAGAAACCTATTTTTGACATTTCTAGTTAAAAGCATCAGTAGATCCCCTTTTAATGTTAAACTGTATTGAATTAGATTTTTGGTATTTACAATAGCTTTGATTAATTCATAACATACATCTATAAAGTGTAAAACCACACAATCATTAAGAGTAACGAGAGGAATCTATATAAACTGTTAAGGAAAGGGGTACACAATATTGTTTATAGGAAAAAGGAGGTTGCTGAGCAGTAGATACAGCATGATACTATTTAAGATGGAATGTAGCATATTTATACATGTATATGTGTGCAAAATATCTGGAAATGAAGATAGAAACACTGGTTACCTTCAGCATTGGGGATGATGGTGGCTATAGGGTTAGGAGAGTTGACCTTTACGTGGTGTGTGTGTGTGTGTGTGTGTGTGTGTGTGTTGTGTGTGTGTCTGTTGTGTGTGTGTGTGTTGTGTGTGTGTGTTGTGTGTGTGTGTGTTGGGTGTGTGTTGGGTGTGTGTGTGTTGGGTGTGTGTGTTGTGGTGTGTGTGTGTGTGGTGTGTGGTGTGTGTGTGGTGTGTGTGTGTGTGTGTGTGTGTGTGTGTGTGGTGTGTGGTGTTTGTTCTTTTCGTTTTGGTTTGTTTTAGAGATGGGGTCTCACTCTGTTACTCAGGCTGGAGTTCACTGGTGTGATCTCAGCTCACTGCAGCCTCAAACTCTTGGGCTCAAACAATTCTCCAGCTTCAGGCTCCTGAGTAGCTGGGACTGCCAGTATGTGCCTCCATGCCTGGCTAGTTTTCCTTTTTTGTTTTATTTTTTGTAGAGACAGGTCTCACTATGTTGCCCAGGCTGGTCTGAAATTCCTGGGTTCAAATGATCCTCCCACCTTGGCCTCCCACAGTGCTGGGGTTACCAGTCTGAGTCACTGTGACCAGCCGCTGTCTATGATACTTGATTATTTTAAACATGAATGATTGTAATTTATAATAAAAATAATTAAAATGCACCTTTCACTTTGAAAAAAAAATTGTTTTACCCGGAAAGTTTTCTTCTATTATTTATTTATTAATGCTTCTCTTTTTTTGCCTCTATTGTCTGTCTTCTCTTAGAATTAAAATTTTACAGATTTGTGACTTCTGGGCTTAGAGTTTACATAAATTTTATCTTTGTACTCTTTCTTTGCACAATCTTAGGGACTTTCTTGTGGTTTTGTTATAATTAGCCAAATTCACTTTGCAATGCAGATTGAGTCTCTTTTATCCGATTTGCTTGGGACCAGAAGTATTTCAGATTTAGCTTATTTGGGTGGGGGTGGGGAGTTTATACTTACTGGTTGAGCATCACTACTCCAAAATCCCAAAATCCAAAATGCCCCGGTGAGCATTTCCTTTGAGCATCCTGTTGGTGTTTCAGGTTTTGGAGCCTGTCAGATTTTGGATTTTTGGATTACAGATACTCAACATCTACAAAATACGATTCCAGTGTTTATTTAGTTTTCCAATGAAAGCACAGCATTCACAAGAACCCTAACATACGGTGATGGACATCTGGCTGATTTTCACACAGTGGACACACCCCAGGAACCAGCACCGAGATCAGAAACAGAACATAACCAACATCTTAGAAGCTTTTTCATCACCTTTTAACCATGAACCCCACTTCCTAGAAGAGGCCTCCACTTTCTAGAAGCATAGAATGTATTCGTCTGTATTCGGACTTCCTGTCTGGAACCCTGCAGTATCTCCTCCTGTGTGTCTGGCTTCGCTGGCACCTTCTGCCTGTGAAATTTATTCACACAGTTGCATGTAGCCAAGAACTTCCATCCTCATTGCTGGTTAGAGTCACACTGTGAAGAGCACAGCTGTGCGCCTCAGATGCAGCTTTGTACTTGGTGATCTCTGATTTTCACCTCGGGGCTCTTCTCTGATCTGCCATCCTCTCTTCATGTTCACCTGCTCTGGTTTCATGAACAGAATATCCCTTTTTCACACCTGAAAATCTCCCTTCCCTTTATTTGGTTTTAATTTTGATTCCTAAAGGTATTTTTGGTTTGAAATAACAAAATCCCTTCAGCCGTTGGGTAGCATTTTCAAGTTGTCCATCTTTGCAGGAACAAGCCTGTGCAGAGTGTGGATGGAGGTGGTGGTGGCGGAGACCGTAGGATGGGGATATTGAGCAGGATGAGAAACTGCTATAATGGCAATTCACAAACCCATCAAATGCATTTGCTCAACCACACTGCACTTCTGAAGCTGCAGCCTCTACACGCTGAGAGCGGCTCCCCATTGACAGCCAGCAAGAAAGAGGGGCCCCAGTCCTCACTATGACAAACTAAATTCTGGCAACAATTGGTGAGCTTGAAAGAGGACCCCAATCCAGAAAGGAAAGCAGCAGCCTGCCGTACCTCGATTGCAGGCTGGTGAGCCCTGAGCAGAGGGCCCTGTTGACCTGTACCCAAACTCCTGACCCACAGAAACCATGCGAGAATAACCCTGCTGTGCACGAAGCCACTACACCTGCTGTCGCTTATCACGCATCCCTCAGGAACCAACGTGCCATGGAAGACAGCGACTCTCAGGGTCCATGCCGCTGGCACCAGGGCCTCGGCAGGCACAGGAGGGGGGATGGTGGCTGTTCACTCATCAAGGGAACAGCAGTGGTGACAAGAAAACCTGGTCGTTCAGAAGTCACACATTCAAGGCCCTACAGGGCCAGGAGGGGTCCAGGAGCAGCGCAGCGAGCAGAGGCTATGCAGTCCACCCAGGACCCGTGCTGACCACAGGCTGGCGTGTGCTTGGAGGGAGCCTGCTGTGTGTGTCTGCAGAGAGAATCCTGGGATCCAGAGTTCTACCCGAAACCTCTCCATACTTCCATGTTTGACAATCAATAATTTTTCTTTGTAATTGATTTTTCAAATGTGAAGCTCTTTTCAGGCAAACAAAACACACTTGCAAGCTGTCATTACACAATTTTGTTTTAATCATTTTAAGGCCTTCATTGTCTTTTACACAAAAGCTGGGAATATTCTCCCTCTTTCAAGTATTCAACTGGTTTAGTGACTAGGAAGAGATTTTGTAGTACACAATGTAATAAAAGTAAACCAATTGCCAAAAAAAAAAGTAAAAAGTAAAAAGCTATCTAGTAGCTTTTTTTTTTTTTTTTTTTTTTTTGCAATTCTTAACTAGATAGTAATTTAGCAAGGTTGTAGGATGCAAGGCCAATATAACAAAAGCTCATCCTATTACCACATACAAGTAATGCAAATATCAGAAATGAAATTTAAAAAAGCTTTTACTGGCTGGCCGCAGTGGCTAACACCTGTAATCCCAGCACTTCGGAAGGCTGAGGCAAGCAGATCACCAGCAGTCAGGAGTTTGACACCAGCCTGACCATCATGGTAAAATGCTGTCTCTACTAAAAATATAAAAATTAGCTGGCAATAATGGCGAGTGCCTGTAATCCCAGCTACTTAGGAGGCTGAGGCAGGAGAGTCATTTGCCCCCAGGAGCGGAGGTTGCAGTGAGCCAAGATCACGCCATTGCACTCTAGCCTGGGTGACAGAATAAGACTCTGTCTCAAAAGAAAAAAAAAAGAAAAAGAAAAACTTTTACAATAGTGTAAAAAGCATGCTTAAAGAGAAAATTAACAAAATTAATGTAAGACCTGGAAACTATGCTGCAAATATAATACATTGATAAGAAAAAATACAGAGGACTTAAATAAATGAAATGTAGAGCAAGTTCATGGGTTGAATTGGTCAGTTTATGAACATACTAATTCTTCTGACATTGATGTGTATACTCAATGCAGTCCCCCTATGGCCCCCAGTAAGCACCACACACGTGCACATGTGTGTGTGCTAGTGAATGTCCTCTGCACACATGTCTGGAGAATTTAATCCTCTGGGTCTTGAATAATCAGGAACCTAGAAATCTTTTTGAAGCCCCACAGATAATTCTGATGAACAGCAAGGGTTTTAAGAAGGACTAGCCTAGAAAACCGTCAACACCCAATCAGAAGGCAGGAGGTCCTACTGTAAAGGGCAGGGTTGGCCAGGCTTGGTGGCTCCAATCTCAGCACTTGGGGAGGCTGAGGCGGGTGGATTGCTTGAGGTCAGGAATTTGAGACCAGACTGGCCAACATGGAGAAACCCCATCTCTACTAAAAATACAAAAATTAGCCGGGCTTGGTGGCTCACGCCTATATTCCCAGCTACTTGGGAGGCTGAGGCAGGAGAAGTGCTAGAACCTGGGAGGCAGAGGTTGCAGTGAGCTGAGACAGCGCCACTGCACTCTAGCCTGGGTGACAGAGCAAGACTCTGAAAACAAACAAACAATCAAAAAAACAAAGTTGCCTCCTGCTGAATTATAAAAATTAAAAACAAAAACAACTCTGCTTTTACTGACGTTGTAATTAGCATAGAATTTCCAAAAAGGGCCTTTTCTTCCTGCCCTTTCTTTGCTTGCCTCCACACCTGGGTGCCTGGCTCACTAATCACACAGGGTGGAGAAGCTTGACAGAGAAAACCCGCCAACAGCACAGCAGAGCAGAGCCCTGCCTCCCTCCAGCTGGGGGTGTCTGGAGCTGAAGTGGAAAGCTGGATGAAGAAGGATGTGAAAAGAACGAGGCCTGACTCAATTCCTGAAAGGAGCTGCCTGACTTTACGCAAGCCACAGCTTCCATTTACCAACCCAGGAAGCTGGACAAAATACTGAAAGGATTCCCTAAGATAAGGAGAGTTAACAGCAGATACAAAGTAAAGTTCTGTGGAAATGTAAGGTCGTGTCACCACGTGGGGCGGAAAAGCTTTCCTGACTGCTTTCTGATTTGCAGGGGCGAAGGCCTATTTCAAAAGGATGACATTTTATTAATTAAAGGCGTGCCACTTCCATTTGCAGTGCTGTTTTGAGAGATTCAATTCTGTCCTTCTTGACAATCTAAGAAAATCTTAACTCTGCATTATGTAAATACTAAGGACACGGGGTGTTTAGAGTATTACCAACCTCGTATCTCTCTCAACTCCTGAGGCCACCCTTTTCTTTCATTGAGAGCACAGTAAGCATAATCGCCTGCTCCTAGGTGCCTTCCCCAGCCAGGGAGATTCAGCAGGGTGTGCAGGACAAAGGAACACGCAGCTCCAGCAACTCACTTTTGTTTTCCCCAGCCATCTTTTGTTATGCGACATGGGAAAAATCTTAATGAGCCTGCCCGCTGCTGCAGAAATTCTTGTCAGATAAAAAGCAGCCCCTCCTTCCACCTGGCAAGGGCTTACAGAGAACACAGCAGTCCACATCTTCTCGCATTTCCTGAAACAATCCCCTATTTAACTTCCTAGGCAACCGAAAATCTGAAGAAAATGAGATGCCATAGAGGATGAACTTGGTGTAACAAAAAGATGTTTTAAAAGATAAGTAGAGAGGCCGTCCTGCAAAATTTCATGGCTGACAATGGCAAAGAGATGCAGAAAAGGACCATCTGTCCTGCAAAACAGGGAGGGGCTTTGGGGGAGGGGTTTCAGCCGGGAGGGGTCCTACAGCAGAGGCTAGGCATTCAAAGTAGGGGATCCTGTTCTGTCTTCCTTTCCTTGAAATGCCTGCTGATTGATGGACTTAATTTTAAACCCTGAGTCATTGTAGTTTAGCCAGCTATGGATGATAAAAACACTGCAATCATCGAAACTGACAGGGAGGCAGGCTCCTTCAAAAACATGAAATCTGTACTCGGGGTACTTGCAGAAAAATGTGACACAGCATTTGGACACACTACCAAACAACAACATGGGACCGTGTAGACGACAACTGGAAATACATTTTGAGGAGGTAAAAAGTTCAGTATTCACTGGCTTCCTTTTTGAGGTTGTTAAATTGCTGAAATTCAAATAAAAATCATTGAGCCATTGTGTCTGTCGGCTGTGCCTCTATCTCCGCCCGACCCCGGCTGGGTAGGGGTCCCGCGGCTTTATTCTCTGTGTTGTCACTGCAGATTCAGATTCAGGATTCTGCCCTGAATGTCTGCATTCCCTCCCGAGACAGTCTGTTTCAAAATGCACGACCATTCTTGACAGACAAGAAATGGATATTGAAAAACAAGTCATGCTTTGGATTAGTGTGGCTTTCAGATACAAAACGAATGAATTATTTCCTGCCTGGCCTAGAACGCTTTCCCTCAGTACAGCAGGCTGAAGGCAGAGTGGGTGGGGAAGATGAAGGTGTTTGCATGGCAAGAAAAGCAATTGTAAATAAATCCCTGAGGAGCCGGGGAAGGTGGAGCTCACAGATGGGTCCCCTAACTGAGTCAGAGGGCACAAGAGGAGGCGAGGGGAACCAGTTTTTCATATGTGTGATTTAGGAAATATGAGAGTTGTGTATTTTAGGGCACTTGTGAGATAGAATATTTCCCTTGACCCTTTCGTGGGTGGGAATTGGGGTGCACAGGCTCTGGGTCCAGCTGGCCACTTCGGCACTGGCAGGGATGAACTTCGCTCACTCAAACCTGCTGGACTCAAACCCTCATGAGAGGAAGCACACAGGTGAGTGGGTATGGGGATCCAGGCAAGCACTTTTGGGCTCTGGACCTACAGCAGCATCTATGCAGGGGTGTGTTACGACTAATGCTCTTCTAGCTTTGCCATCCACAGATGGCTCAAGTGTTCAACAGCTCAGTGAAAAGTCAGTGTGACAGCCTTTGTGGGTTCCTGCATCCAGTGCCTCCCAAATTCTTGGGTGGCATCCAGGAAGAATGAGGTCACACAAATGGTTTGAAAGGTGATGAATGTGGAGGATTTTATTAAGTGGTGAAAGTGGCTCTCAGTAGAAGGGGAGCTGGAAGTGGGATGGAGCAGGAAGAAGGTTATCTTTCCCCGAAACCTGGCGGTCTGCAACCAGGCTCCTCTCCAAAGATGTGCTATCTGAAGTTAAGCAGCATCTATCCATAGTTTCCAATGCTCAGTTGCTTATTCTCTTCTCAATGTTCAACTACTTGTCTCCTTGCCAGCTGAGGCCTGGGTTTATATAGGCACAGGATAGGGGGGTGGGGTGAGCCAAAAAATAACATGTGGGCAGGAAAACAGGGATAACTTTCTCATTTAGGGCTGCAGCTTCCAGGCTTGAGGGTGGGGCCTTTGCCCAGGGAACTGCCCTCTTCTACCCAGTATTCCCCTGCCTTGTCTCCATGGGTAGATAATTATTCTTCTGTGACACAGGTAGATAATTATTATAATCTGAAAAATAGCTTTCCATTGCAGGGGAAAGGATTTGAACTTCTGTCAACAACCTATGGACCGCGTGTCTATAGAACAAACAGAGAAATAATGTCATATACACAAGCTGCCTCTAGCCTTCTGACAGTTTCAGACTCTGCTTATAAATGTCTTTCTAAACTATAAGGCCTACAAGGACGTAGGCTGTGCTCATCTTGCCTGTCATTATTTACTCAGCCTAGCACACATCAAACACTCCGTTAATAGCGGTCACACCAAAGCAATTAGGAGGGCTTGGTGTCATTGAGCTTCTAAACTTGGTAACCTTCCCAACCCTGCTCCCACCTCTTGCTAACCTCCTGACCTTCAGAAGAAACCACCAATTCTGCAGTGGACTCTGCGGGCTCCCCAACTCCCTGCGGCAGTGCTGGTTAAATGAGTGAACGTTCCAGTCTCTTCTATGAGCAGACCCACATGGTCAGCTGAGTCTCAAGTGTACACAAGGAGAAAGACATCCACGGGACGGCGGGGAGTTAGTGACACCGGTGCCCAGAGGGTGTCATGATCCCCACCAGGATGAACCCAGTGCTCTGCTCTCGAACTCCCCACATGAAATGACAAGTTTGTGTCCTCTGGCACCAACGCAAGGAGCTGCACCTACCAGGAAGTCTCCAGCTACCACTCATACCTCAGCTCCTTGTAAATCTACCGCTAATGAGCTTATCTTGATCCTTCATGGACCCGTTTAAGGATTCAGCTCTTCAATTTCGTGGGGTATTTGCTGAGAGCAACAGACACTTACGAGAGGCCACGGGCTCTACTTCTTGCAGGAATTGTCTTAGATTTTCTGGAACGTGGGGAGCAGGGCTTGCCCTGTCTACTTCAGCCACACCTGGATAGCTTCCATCTCCCTTTGTGAAGCTGAAGGCTTTTATTCTACCTGCATATGGAAAATCATTTTCCTGTTAATTTTGGGGGTACTTTTTGCCCAGATGAGCTTGCCTCAGGGCTTGGAGATGCTGCTGTTTATCACAGTTACCAGGTCTCCCCTCCCCTCTCTGGGGAGCCACTCACTTTCTCACGCAGATCTCAGCAGGGCTTGATTCCTGCAGGGGCTCCCTGCTGCACCAGCCCCACCAGCACCCCGCACATCCCCACCTGCTTGATTCTGTGAAGGCCCGTCTCCTCCCGAGCAAGATTCACAGGGGCAGTAACCATGGCTGGTTTTGGTGACAGATTTAGCACCAGCACTGCATGCCATGCCTGAAACAGAGGTACTGGCAATATTTGTGGAGTGATGAACCAGTGCTGCACGCTGTATTACCTTACAGCTGCGGGGGAGATGCGTGGCTGGCTTTCTCCTTCGTGTTACGTCCCCGTAAAAAATTATTAAATTCTGGGATGACCAAGCATTCCATTGGCTTTTAATAAGGTATTTTAGTATGTCTCCAGGTTCCTCGTGGGCTTTTAGTTTTGAACATTTCCCCCACTAATCACCGTGGCACGCTGCCCCTCATGCGCAACCCTGCACATTTCCCTTCTGCTTCTGCTCAACGCTTTCTGAAGATGACAGCTTAGAGCACTTAATTATTGATGAGCCTCTTTCTCCTAATGCAAATTTCATCAATTCACAAAGATACCAGTTGTAGCTCCCGGGCAGATCTGATGTTTTCTTAATGTTCAGCAATGTAGCAGGGCGCTGCAGCTGTTCTGTCACTGGGAAAGAAAGGGGGCAGGGGCAGTGCTCTGCTTGGCCTTGAGAGAAAGAGAAAAATCCCCATCTCTTCAGCACCAGCTCGCATGCAGCAGGCTCCCTTAAGATGGCCCAGGATGTCCCGCCGCCCCCAGGACACGCTGAATCTCTGAAGAGGCAGGGGCTCCTGAATGTTATTTCATTGCATTGAGGGCTGCACTGCTTGATGAGGGAGGCTTTGCCGGGCGGGAGGGGGACTGTGGAATGAGGAAAGCAGTGAGAGCTCTCAGGGCGGGCGGGCGGCAGAGGACTGGGCCTCACACGAGCCACTGGCTCTGAGCAAGGCTTAGAACCTCACTTCCACCACACCTCAGGAAGTGTCCTGCTTTGAAAAAGTAAATTTGTGCGGGGCTGAAGTTGCTCAGCCAAGGGAAGGATGGAGGAACCTCCCGACCCATTCTTCATTGCCTGACTTTGATCCTCTTTCAAAACACTAGGATGTTCCAGGGTGGTCTGCACCCCTAACATTTCAGAAACCGAACCACACGCAGAAGAAATGAGTGGGCCTCTCCATGTATATATTCAGGGAAAGGGCATATAAACTAGATTACATCATGAAAATACTCATTATTGATATTGAACTGACAAAATTTTTATAACAGAAGAGTGGAAGATGAAGCTGAGTAAATATATGTCTGTGTGTGTATGCACACACACATGTAAATATATATGCACACACACTTATATACACATAAACACACATATGCACACACACATATGCTAATATATATTCACAGAAGAAAAGAGCATTAATAGAACATAAGGGCCCCAGGAACTGCGAACTTAGCGGCACAGATGGTATACCCAAACTCGCGTGCTCTCACTTCCTTATATTAGAAACACAGCCATGGCTCTGTGATGGATAATATCACACATTCTGCTGAGCTCCACAACGAGCACGTCTACGGGCTGATCAGGAAAAGGCCCTTCCATACCAATCCATATGCAGAAGGGCCATCGCCACTGGCGTCTGGGGTTACCTGGCAGGCGTGCCTACTATAAGCTGAGTCAGCAACCTTCAGATAGATAGAAGGGAAATTCACCCACAAAGCCCTTGTGGATATCCAGGAATACATGGCTTTTTCAGAAATAAAGACCCTTAGCTTCCAGTCCCACTATTATTTCTATGGAAATTCAGGTAAGTCTTTAGTGTGTGTTTACTAATCACTAAGTGAAGATCTACCAGCTCCACCGGTTCAGCTGACTACCAGCGCTTATTAGGGGCCACTGCAGGGGGACATGCCTTGATAAAGGCAGACACATCCCTGTGGGATCGTGATGGGATGCTGGTGGCGTTAGGTACGGACAGAGAGTGCTGACATCCTGTGAGAAAAAGGAATCTTTCTCTGTGGAGATTCAACACACAGAAACCTGGGCTGGACAGTGAGGCTCCCCGGGAACTGAAGAGGCCAGGACAGAGAATCAGTGTCCCATAACCTGAAAGTGGAAAGTGAGCCACCTAAGTAGACGCCCTCTGGGGCGCGGAGCTCTGCTCCAAGGCCAGCACGGCGTGGTGCGTCCCTGCAGCATCGGCTTGGACTGCTTATACTTCATGGCATGGCTCCTTGTATTCAGAACCCTGTGCAATTCTTGGTGCATGGTGGACGCTCAGCATGTGTTGAATTGCCAGTGAACTGACGATGGCAAGAAGGCCACGCACTACACCTTCCCACGGGGTGTGGGAGTGGCAGGGACACCCAGGGCAGCACTCGCCTTCTACCTCCCTGCATTGGGCCCAAACACTTGCGTTGAGGAGATCCTCCTTAGAATATGTTGGGGTGCGGAAGCCGTGGACTGGAGCTGGGCCGGAGAAGACAAGGGCGGTTAACAACAAGAGCAACAGCAAGAGAAACGGCAGCCACCTGGATGCCCCTGTGAGCTGGGGTCCCGGGGTCACAGCAGGTGGCACTGTGACCTCAGGCAGCCACGTCCCCATCTGCTGCTGATGGTCACCCTGATTCAGGGCTCACCCAAGTTTCTGGGAAGTCTCGCTGGGAGCCTTCTCTGAGCTCACTGACAGTCCCTCCCCTGTTGGCGTCCACAGCTTCTAGAGGGGGCACCTGCCTGGGGTTTGTTTCCAGAGCCTTCGTGCCCAAGTGCCGGCCACGAGGTATGTCTGTAGATGTCTGCCGGCCTGCATGGCCACAGGAGCATGGAGTCTGCAGGCCGTGGGACTTTGCTTGTGGAGGCTGCATATGTTCCATGTTGAAGTTGGGAAAATGCCCCCCATCTCCCCATCACGGGGTTGGGGCTCAGAGTCCCTCACAGACCTGCTTCCTCCTGCAGCCCCTTTCCATGGGACCCAGGCAGGGGCTCTTGAGGTCAGGTCAGGATGCCTGTCTCTAGGGCAGACCGCAAGCCATGTCCTGATTTTAACTCTCCCCAAGCACCACACAATCCTTCCTACTCATCCAGGTAAACCCTCCTGAAAGTTCACTCCACTGTTTCCGAGCCTGACTCCAGACACCCAAGGGGGCCCCCACCACCTGAGGTCGTCCTCACTGCTAGGTAGCCTGAAACAAAGGATGCAGGGGTTAATACACATTCATTCAGGCAAGGGGCATCGACGGTTATCAACACACGGTGTGAAAATGCACACAGAATGAGTTGCGTTTGTGGAATGACTCTTAGTTCACACAGTAGTCTCACATGTTGACCTGTTTGACAAGTATTCATGCCATGTGAGTTCTGACTGCCCTGTGGGATAAGCATGTAAACTGAAAATTCTAAGCCTTCCAACTGACTGAACAGATTCCCTCTTGGCCAGGGGGACCCCAGAGAAGCCTTAGAAACTGAGTTCCTGGCCTTGATGGGACAGGAGGTCAGACGCGCCTCGTCCTGCCCCTCCCTTTTGGATATTAGACGCAGCAATGGCCCAGCACTAATGTTAAAGTAGAGATCATGGGACTGACCTTTCGTGGTGCTAAGATACCAAATTAGAAACAGTCCCTGAGGCCATACCGGGCAAGGGTTAAGTCACACACCCTGCCTTACAAAGTGCACTGTGCTCTAACTGCCACCAGGATTTTATTTTTCTCTAGCAGCAGCACAGGCACTGCCCTCAAGAGAAGCAAGATTAAAACAATGGCTGCTTCCCAGCCTTCAGCACGGCCACCTTGCAGGCTGTAATCCTTTGTAAGAAATAAAGTCATCATGGTCTTTCTTCTCAGTTTGGAAAGTGGCACCTACTGAATCTTGGTGACAATCAAAATTCCTACCGCATCATCTTGTCGCCTACTCAGTGGGGAAGATTGGCTCCTCCTAGCACACGGAAGGAGACAAAAATAAGAAGGAACTGAGGCCGGGCGCGGTGGCTCACGCCTGTAATCTCAGCACTTTGGGAGGTCGAGGTGGGCAGATCACGAGGTCAAGAGATCGAGACCATCCTGGCCAACATGGTGAAACCCCATCTCTACTAAAAATATAAAAAAATTAGCTGGGCATGGTGGCACGTGCCTGTAATCCCAGCTACTCGGGAGGCTGAGGCAGGAGAATTGCTTAAACCTCGGAGGTGGAGGTTGCAGTAAGCCGAGGTTGCGCCACTGCACTCCAGCCTGGTGCCTGGTGACGGGGTGAGACTCTGTCTCAAAAAAAAAAAAAAAAAAAAGAAGAAGGAATGGATATTGAGCAGATAAAACCGAAAGGTATGACTTAGGGCAGAGGTGTCACTCTGGGCCTGTGAGGCTCTGCCCTTCCACCATGCTCGTAACTGGAGCTGCAGATAAACATCCCCAAAGATCTCACTGTGTATTTCTCCATCTGGCAACTAACTGCAAGCTCAGTTACCAAGCCAAAGCCTGCAGAGGAAGCTGAAGTTCAAATGTCATGGGTGGGGCAAGGGAGGGGCCGCTTAATCAGGCTTGAAGGAATGAAGGTCAGCTTGTGCCACTTTCACCATTCTGCTTACCCATGAAACATTCCAACATTGCATAACCTCGTTAAATGTCTTTTCCCTGTTGTGAAAGTAGTCGTCCTTAAAGCTAGTAGAGAATCTCAGAAGCGAGTTATGGTTCATGTTTTAAAGCCTGAAAAGGAGGGGGAACAGAACATTGGGAGAGGGTAAAAGTCTGGAGAGCAGCAGTTAAGGGAAGAATTCTGTGAACAAATGCGGCTAAGCTCTTTAAGTCCCTCAGAAAGGTGGTTGGAGCCGATTCAACCATCTTCCAAAACAAGGGATTTGCAAGCCACTGAAAGATGGGGATCGTTTATGTCCACACTTTCATTCAAAATCTGAGCTACAATAAATGGATCTGGGATTAAGTGAAAACCTTTCATTAAATATGTTTTCAAAACAGGCGTGAAAGACGACTAACAAATCCCTGGGAGCTGCACAGGTGTCTTGGTCACAGGGGCAGTTAGTGTGTTAATGCACGGAGGCGGCTGGGCTCCGGGTTCGCTCCAGCCGCTCAGCCTCCACCCTGCCCGCACCCACCGAAGAAGTGGCTTCGCCAAGAGTGGAGGGCGAGCAAAGAAGGAACCCGAAAGCAGGTGTCCAGGTGAGAAAGCACTCCCTTGGGAAGACAGGAATTGTGGTTGGGGACTCTAGACTTCTACTTAAGGCAAAGGGAGAGATTTCCCAGGGAGGAATAAAGGCCCATGGCCCAGGTTCTGTTCACCCCATGGCACCCCTCAGGAACAAGGGTGGTTTGAGTGTCCCCTGGAAGTAGGCTCAGTTTGTGCAGTGGCTGCTGGGATGAGCTATGGGGCAGACAGGGTGAAGAACACCAGCCCTGAGTTTTAATTGGGACCCAAAGGTTCGAGGCTCTGCTTCTTATAACATGGCCCCAAACAATGGCGGGAGCCCACAGGTTCCCATCAGGGTCCTGAGCAGAGAGAGCCATAGGGTGGGTGACACGTATCTGCAGCAGCTCAGTCTTGCTCTTCCCCGCTTCTGTTTCTGTGCCTCTCCCTGGTGTCTCTCAGGCAGCAGCACCTTCCTCCAGGTCTCAGGAAAGACTCCTAGGTCAGTGGAGTGAAACAAGCTGGGATTTGGAGAGGGAAGATCTGGGCTTGGATCCCAAACTTCACACTGACTACCCACGTGACCTCGGGCACCGATCTCTGAACATCCGAGAATGATGTTGAGCCCACTGACCTCACAGGGAGAGGGCAGACCAGACAGAGTTCCCGATCTCTGAATTCACCCATGAATGCCAAAGCCCTGCAGTGCTGTAGATCCCAGGACCCCACAAGGGTATAGATGTGCCTACTCCAGCTGGGGCTGCTGTACAAACAATGCCTGGCGCTTAAACCACAGATGTGAGCATCTCACCGCGCCGGAGGCTCAGCTCAAAGCACCTACAGGGCTGGTTTCTTCTGAGATCTCTCTCCTTGGCTCATAGACGCATCTTCTCCCTGTCTCTTTACATCATCTTCCCTCTGTACCTGTCTCTGTCCTGATTCCACCGTCTTATGAGGACACAGCTATATGAGACCTGTCCCAGTGACCTCATTTTAACTCGAGTTCTGCCAAGAACCCACCTCCAAATAAGGTCCCAACCTGAGCTACTGAGGGTTAGGGCTTCAACACATAGATTTGGGGGACACAATTCAACATGTTACAGAATGAATTTGGCTCTCTTTCTTCTCCCAGCAATGCTTCATGCCATTCTGTTTCTTACTGAAGAGCAAGAATTCCCAGCTCTACAGCTGTGGGTCCCCATCTTGGAGGCTGTTAGAATCTTTCAGAGAGTTTTAAAAACATTGTGATGCCCAAGCCACATGCAGACTGGGTGAATCAGAACCCTCAGGAGTGGGGTCCAGGCATGGGTACATTTTAAAGCACCCCAAGTGGCAAATCTGAGACCTACTGCCTTAAAAGGGCTTGTGGGGTGAGAGTGATTAAATGCTGATGGATCAGAGCTCCCCTCCTGAGGGCTTCCACTTTGCTGCATGGCTCTGCTCAGGAGCATCCAGCTCCTGATTAGGTCTGAGAAGGGTCGAAAAATTAGAGCAAAAGCTGGAAAATTGTCTCCATAATGAAATGAGCGATGCATGTTTATAACAGCATTGCCCTTGTAGGAGAGAGATGCTTATTCCAGTATCTGGCACTAAAGAAGGTGGGTGAGCTGTCCAAGCAGAAACTGGATGAAGGATGACATCTCAGACATCGTGCAGGAGAAACGCTCTCTCCTGGAGTCGTCAGCAAAGGCATCATGCTCTTTAGGGGGGCTCTCCGGTGGCATTTAGACGATAGCACCATATGGAACAAGATGACGAGGCAAGATGCTTGTGAGGTGGTGCCAGCCTTTGGGGCAGAATGAGGCTCCCTCAGTGGGGTATGTGAAAGGGACTGGCTGTTCACCAGCACCAGAGAACCTGGAGTTTGAAAACACGGATCCCAAAAGATTTTCTGGTATCTGGGCCCCTGGGTCTACCCTGAATTTCAGTGAATCTTTTTGAAAGTTTTGGTGTTCTTACCTGCCTTAAAATGGGACAAAGGCATTTTTGTTCACTCTTGGACCAGGGCTTGACAGGAAGCCCTGGACCCTTGGGACCTGTAGGAGGGCTGCAGGAGGAATAGTGAGAATGCCCCTCCTTGAAACCCCCAGAGGATGAGGGCACTGCTGGGCCAAACCTTGCTCCTCAGACACGTGTTCTCCTCCCTTCTGCTCACTCACTCATCCATCTATTCACTCATCTACTCGTTCAGTCACTCATTTATTCATCTATTCACTCATCCTCTCATTCACTCACTCACTCATTCATCTATTCACTCATCCACTCATTCACTTGCTCACTTACTTACACATTCACTCATTCATTTATTCACTCATCCACTCGTTCACTTACTCACTCACTTATTTACACATTCACTCGTCCACTCATTCATCTATTCACTCAACAACTCGTTCACTCACTAACTCACTTATTTACTTATTCACTCGTTCACTCACTCATTCATCTACTTGCTCATCCATTTGTTCACTCACTCACTCGTTCACTTACTCATTCACTCATTCAATCACTCACTCACTATTCATCTATTCACTCATCCTCTTGTTCGCTCACTCACCTACTCATTCATCTATTCACTCATCCACTCGTTCACTAACTCATTTATTTACCTATTCACTCATCCACTCATTCACTCACTCATTCATCTATTCACTCATCCATTCATTCACTCACTCATTTATTCAACTATTTACTCATCCACTCATCCACTCACTCACTCATTCATCTATTCAGTCATCCACTCATTCACTCATTCACTCACTCATTCACTTATTTACTCATTCACTCATTCACTCAGTCACTCCTTCACTTATTCACTCATCCACTTGCTGCTTCTGTGGCTTTCAGGGAAGACCAGGCATCCTTCCTCCTTGGCACAGCCTGCTGGTTCTTTCCTTTGGCCCTAGCCTCGTTGGGCAGCAGGTGTGTGGCTGCCTCCCTCGGCAGAGTCTTCTAGTTCATGCTAGCTCCTTCTTCCTGGACCCAGTTGCATGCTCCTCCCTGCCTGGCTGCCCTTGCATTTACTCATTTATTCGTGCATTCAGTCACTCATTCGTTCACTGACCGACTCATTTACTCACTCATTCATTCACTCACTCATCCGTTCACTCACTCATCCATTCATTCACTCATTCATTTATTTGTCCACTCATTTGCTCGCTCAATCACTCATTCAGTTATTCATTCATCTACTAATTTACTCATTTTTCATTCATTTACCCACTCAATTCACTCACTCACTCATTTATTCACTTATTCACTCATTCACTCATTCACACTCTTTCATTGTTCACTCATTCACTCATTTACTTATTTATTTACTATTTAACCATTTATTCATTCACTTGCTCAATCATTTATTCAATTATCCACTCATTCCCTCATCTATTTTTTCACTGACTCATTCATTTATTCACTCATCCACTCATTTACTCATTCATTCACTCACTCATTTATTTCCTCATCCACTCATTTACTCATTCATTCATTTATTCACTTACTAATTCATTTATTCACTTGTTCACTGATTTACCCATTCATTCATCATTAACTCACTCATTTATATATTCACTTATCTACTCATTGACTTATTTCTCATTTACTCATGTACCTATTCATTCATTTACGCATTTAGTCACTCATTCATTTTCTCATCTAGTTGTTCATTCACTTAATCACTCATTCATTTATTCACTCATCCACTCATTTACTCATTTATTTATTACTCATCTACTCATGTATTCATTCATCTACTCATTTACTCAGCCATTCATTCTCTCACCCACTCATTCATTTATTCACTCATCCAGTCATTCACTCATTCATTTATTCACTCATTTCTTCACTCATTCAACCCATACTCAGAGAGAACTTTAAATATGCCAAGTACTGTTCCGTGCCTATAGATGCTGGAGTGAGCAAGACTGACTAAGTTCTTGTACTCTTGAAACTAATATTTTGCTGGAACAGACATACAGTAAGAAAGCTGACAAATCAATATACAACACCTTCGGGTGGTGAGAAGTACTATGAAGAATGATAGAATTAGATAAATTGATAGAGAAAGGGCAGGCGGGAACTGGAGCATCCCAATTTCTCTAGAGTGATGAGAGAAGACCTGAATTAAAAGGCAGCATAGCTAAAGCAATTGTTTGGGCTTAATTTTCTTCTTCTTAAGAGTGTTGGTATTTACTCAGCTTTGCAGCTTGCAAAGCCACTCAATCCATTGTCTCAGTTTATGCCCACAATGGCCTGGCAGATGGAGAAAAACAGGCATTGTTCTTTCCATCTTATAGGTGATGAAATTGGCACAGACCACCAAGGGATGGACCATCTGGGCTCCCTCCCCGCCATCCCCTCATGTTGTATCCAACCCTGACTTTCGTGACCCACCAAGGAAAGGAGAAAGCCGCCTACCCCAGTGACCACGGGCTCTAGGTGCTCTCTCTGCCTGTGGACAGTAGATGTTTTGGGCTAGGACACAAATGCCTTCCATTGATTTTCCTTTCAGCTTTTATTGGGCACTGTGCATGGGACTCTTTAAATATCTGTGTGGCTTCTCATGGCCTTCTGAGGAGCTGTAAAACTTATTTCCTTGCCATTCAAGTTCAATTCTGGCCTCAGTATGTTCTCTCTTGTTTTATGTTTTTAATGGAATTCAAGTTTACAGAATTAATTCTTGATTCATGATGTATTCTCCTCCTTACTCCATACTTGACTCTGCTGCAGTCTTATATTTTATTTCATTTATTTGTTAATTTGTTTTTAGTAATATAATGAAAACCAAGATTCACACCACTCCAGCCAAGAACTTCAACACTGGCCACTAAGGTCTATGTGCCCCTCTGGTTTTATTTCTCTACTCAGACAGGTAGCCACCGTCCTGAATCAGGCATAGTGTTAGTAGGGCTGTGTATGTGTGTTTGTGAGCCTGAGAAATATATTGTTTACATTTGGCAGCTTTTTATTCTTAAAAGCTATTCTTTAAGCCATCATTAGCCTCCACACAGTAGGACCTAAGAATATGGAGCTTATTAGAAATGCTAATTCTTGAGTCCTACCCCAGACCTACTCAATCCAAAACTCTGATTTGCATTTCTCTGATTACTAATAAGGTTAACAACTTCTTAATTTCCTGGTTGGATGTTTTTGCTGCCTCTTCTCTGAAATGCCTGACAGATTTTTGCCCGGATTTTTTTTTACTGTGTTGTTTATCATTTGCTGTTGAATTTTAGGAGTTCTTGATGCATTCTTGACCGGAATTCTTTCAGGTTAAATGCATTGAGAGTACTGTCTTCCAGCTAATAGTTTCTGTTTTCACTTTCTTTGTGCTGTCTTACGATGAGGATTTTGAATTTTCGTAGAATCAAGTGTTTTACTCTTTTTTGTGTATGGTTCCCACATATTGAGTCGTCTTTAAGAATTGTTTTCCTTACCCCCAGGACAGAAAGAAGCACATATATATTTTCTACTAAAGGTTTGAAAGTGTTTGCTTTTGACACGTAAGTCCTAAGACCTTTTGGAATTGCTCTGTATATGGTATAAAATTGGGATCCGGTGTTCACCGTATTTTCCAAATGAATAGTCACTTTTTCCTGGCTGCATTTGTTGAATAGCTCCTCTTTTCCCCCCTGATGTGCTGTGACTCCTCTGTCAAAAATCTAATCTTCACAACTGAGTGTGATTGCTTCTGGGCTGTCTATTCTATTACGTCAGTCAATGTGTATATTTTTGCATCATCAGCAACTGCCTTAATTACACTCATTTCCTAGTAAATGTTTATATCAGGTAATCAAGTTCCCTTTCCAGATGTGTGTCTACTATTTCTATTGAAATTTTCATTGAGCTTGCTTTGAACTGATGGGCAGCATGGGGAGAATTCCCACTTCCGGCGCTATCTCCCAAGACTTCCTCCAGGAACCAGAGCTCTCAGTTCAATTGACCATCCTTGTTTGACGCCTTTGCTCACACTCCTTGCTAAGCCCACCCCACCGTACAATTTAGAACACACCCTGCTCTCTCCACTCTCACATTTCCTTGCTCAGCTCTGCCTCCTTCCAGAAGTTTTCTCTAAGAGCTCAAACCCTCTAGATTTCCCAGTCCTATTTAAAAGGAACAGTGCCTGGTGAAAGCAAACTCTGTTAAATGTTAACTCTTATAATGATTTTCAAAGTAGTTTCGTGATTCACTGTGAAATTTTTTAAAGGCAATTTATTTTGAATATTTTCTTAAACATTTCCTAAGAATTAATATAATTCTTCAAATTGTCTCTTATTTTTCTAAAGCCATAGCAAAGAGGAGGAATCAGTGACTTTCTAGAGGAATTCCCAGCAGGACACCTCAGGCCAGCAGGGGGGCTGGGGTTGCGGGGCAGCCAGGCAGCCACTGGCCAGTGTCTCATCCCAAGTCAGCTGACACCTTTCTCCAGATTCCCACCTTCATAGATTTGGAATTTTTTGAGGGAGAATCTGGTCCATACATAACGAGACCTTTTAAAGTGAATTTCTTCTGCGTGTGATGTATAAAGTCCCAGATTGAAGAACCCGCAGAATTTTTATGGGTCAGTTTATGACTGCGTGAAAGCTGACTCTTTAAAAATGTGTGGCCTTTGGTTCTTGTACTATTTGTTCTGTTTGTTTCTGTTCCAGTTACTAATCAAAATTGATGGACTGGCTGTTCTTGAGTCACTGGTTGTGATTCCAAAACAGATACACCTGCCTGTGATCATCATGAAAGCGATCTATCCAGGATTATCTGAAGTTACAAATGGTAGAAAGAAAAGGCAAATTTTAAAGCCTCAAAGGCTCTCTGGAGACCAACTTGTCAATAGTCTGTATTTTTGAGATGCATTCGATGACCCGTAATTAAAATGCTAAAGTCATTTTGTTTTCCTCAATTTAGAAATAAATTATTTGGGAGAAGAGAGAGTTGTAGACTAAAGACAATTGTTGACATTTTTATGACTTTGATTTTCATGATAATTCATGTAATAAAACTTTTTAAATCTCAGGTTTGAGTCTTTAGTAAATTGTACTTCCACAAGAATTACGGTTAATAAAAAAAGTCATTCTATATACTATACAGAACTGTAATCGTCAAGCAGTAAAAATTCATTAAATATTCAAGGTCTAACACTAAACAAAAAATACTTCAATCTCATGGAAATTTGTGGCTTGGAAGCTACATCATAATCTCAGAAATGCAATTCTGAGATGTAATAAATACTCACTGAGGGCGTATCCAGACCCAGCACTGAACTCTAAAGAAACGCAAGTGGGTGGGACACTGCCCCCACCTCAAGCAACTCAGCAGCTCAGCATCTGCCTCCAGGGCAACACTGTTGACACCAGCTGCATCGCTTGGGAGTTTGAAACTATTGCTGTTCTTTCTTTCTGATGGTTTGGATTCTGCACGGACTAGACTATTGATTAGAAACGACCTGATTTATAGAGCATGTTGCTTGGCTCAGTTGTACCTCGATTATTTATCTAAAAGACAAGGATGATGGGTCTGACCTTGAAGAGGCGACACTGTGAGGCTGCAAGTCGCTTTCCTAACATCTTAAAACCTGTGCAGATCCCATTCTCGTCAAGACAGACTATCAATCCTTCAAGAGCTGAAGTCTAATGAATCAGTCAGAAAATGCACACCTCCCTCCCTCCCTTGGGGAGATGGATACAGGGGGCCCAGAAGTCAAGAGGAAGGACAAGGAGTTACTGCAGGAGGCCTTGCTGAGAACAGGAATTAAGGGAGGCTGGGGAAGTGCCTCTGTCCAAGTCCTGAGTTCGCCCACTATTTGATAACAAGAACATTAGATTCTGTTCCAGAAGCCACAAAATATGAACATAAATTTTGAACATAAATATATGACCATATTACAAACCTATTTTGAACATAAATATATGAAGATATTTATTACACATCTATGAATATAATTTCAGGGAAACAGTGAGCCTCCCTCATGCGCAGGTGTGACATTCCCACTGTTGAAGCAGCAGCAACCCCCTGCTGTTCCCTGGTGCTCTCTGCGCTGTCTTCATGGCGTTGCCTATTCCAGCTCTCCGGGATTTCACATATTTTGTTTGTTTTCAGAACGATCTTTGGAGAGGCATGTTGACTTATTGGTTTGGACACTGTACTCCCAGAACAGCATCTCCAAAAGTCTTAGTTGCTCAGTGGTAGCATTTGATGACGGGAGCATGAGGAGAAAGAGCCCAATACAGTGATGCCTCCGTTTTTTAAAAAATGCAAGCAGTGTACACAGAAGAGCACATGACAGATGAGTGAGGGATTGAACATTAAATTTACATAAAACAATATATTCGCCCTTCAAAAGAATCCTTTATGGGTTCCCATTGGGGATTACCTTATGGCATTCAAAATATAATTCAATTTACAAAAAAGAAGTTAGGGGAGCGGACATGCAGAACAAGGGGGAATTAGTGTGGGCAAGAGTCTTCTATTCTGTGCTGATTTACTGTAATTCTGAGTTGGTGTGTTCAGAATGATGAAAACAACACATCAACAACTCTTAGAACATGTAAGATAAAGATTGCTGCTAATGGTGAAAATGCTTAAATAAGAACTTTGGTCCTATATGTGGGGGTGGGAATACAGAAGTCAAGTAATTATTATAACAGAGGCCCTACATTGCTGAAAAAAAATATTTTGGTGGGGGAAAATTAGCCCATTTAAATCCATTTCTGTATAAAAGGGTAATTGATTTTAAAGTGTCCTAATAGTGATCATTACTTCAGAGTTGACTTATTCAATATCAGTCCCAGGAGAAGCTGTTTGAATGATGTAGCCACTGGTAGTCGCCAAGGCTTTCTGCTACTTTGCAATTCAAAGTTCACACAAGATCTGATCTTTTATTTATTTGTTTATTTATTTTTTAGACAGAGTCATATGCTGTCACCCAGGCTGGAGAGCAGGGGCACGATCTCAGCCCACTGCAACCACTGCCTCCCAGGATCAAGTATTCTCATGCCTCAGCCTCCCAAGTAGCTGGGATTACAGGCATGCATCACCACCACATAGGCTAATTTTATTTTATTTTTTTCATAGAGACAGGATTTTGCCCTGTTGGTCAGCCTGGTCTTGAACTCCTGACCCCAAGTGACCTACCCTCCTAGGCCTCCCCAAGTGCTGGGATTGCAAGCGTGAGTCACTGCGCCCAGCCCCAATCTCTTATTTAGAAACAACTGGGGAAAATGTGTCCCTGTTTTACTACAATTGTATGAATGTCTTCAAGAAATAGCCAATCAGGGAAATGGTGGCTCAGCTTCTGTAGGTACAAAGAATCTAAAAAAAAAAAAAAAAAAAGGAAAGCATTGAGAATAGACAGGAAA
The DNA here is from genome assembly GCF_009761245.1 of Sapajus apella. Taxonomy (NCBI): domain Eukaryota; kingdom Metazoa; phylum Chordata; class Mammalia; order Primates; family Cebidae; genus Sapajus; species Sapajus apella. The sequence continues at coordinate 57,544 of NW_022437105.1, forward strand.
AAGAAAGAAGCTGAAACAGCAAGGGTCAGACCACCAAACAGCACAAATCACAAATCCCACCCCCCCTTTTTTAGAGAATCAGTAATAACAAGGAACCCAAATGCCCATCCGTCAAGATAGTCATTTTTATCCAATTCTCACTCTGAGTTCAAAAATGGAAACATTAGAGTGAAAACAGAGCACTAGATTTGGGGGCCAGGGAATGACCAGCCGCATTTCCGAATGCACAGCAGGGCCAGCTCAGAGAGCCATTAACACACCCCGTAGCATCTTCCCAAAACCTGTTCAAGGATTCCCTTCAGTGTATTAAACACATGGTGATGTGAAGTAGGAGAGGGTTCAGTTCTGACCCAGAGGAAAAGTAAGACAGAAACTGAGCCTGAACCCTGGGCCTCAGGGTAGAAGATCAGGGTAGAGTTGCCTTCTCTCTGGAGGAGGTTCTGACACCTGCTGGGAAGAATGGCAACTCACCACGGTGATTAGCTGCTGCAGGGGCCAAGCCAGGGCTCCAGGAGCATACACTTTTGGGACAGACTGGAACAATTACCGTGGGTTATGAAATGCAGCTTCCCAAGAACTCAGAGGACTACTGCATTTTTTCTTCCAATCATCTTCGTGGTGGATCTGGGAGTTAACTAGAAGCAGCTGTTTTTTCTTTCATTGTTTGCTTATTGAAAAATCAAGGCTCACAGAAGTAGAATGCAACCCTAAACTCTACAGCAAACCATCTCAAATGAAAACTCATCCCCCTGATTTGTGGCTGCCTTTCTAGAGTTCACCCATGCCTGAATTTCCCACTCATAAAGATGAAAGCAGAGTTGCCAGAGTCAACAGATTAAAAGTAGAGGACACTCAGTTAAATGAGAATTTCAGAAAAGCAACAAATACATTTTCCATATAAATATATTCTATGCAATATTTGGCATGTGCTTATATTAAAACCATATCTCCTTGTCTGGAATTCACATATGACTGAGTGTGCTCTATCTTACCTGGCAACCCTAACCAGAGGAAGAAACGAGCCCTCTCTCCATCCAACGAAGAGGGAGGATGCTTCCGTCCCCCTAGAAGTCAGTCACCCTTCAGCCAACCTGTGCTTCCGTGCTCCCAGAGCTTCCTCCTGAGTTCCAGCTTCTCTTTTTCCAGTCACTTAAAGGGGTCCATGCACAGCTGGCTGATGAAGCATTCATTAACCTGACCTAGCCCAGCCTGGCCAGCATCCTCTCACCAAACATTCTGAACTTGTTGGCACAAGAGAGTTTTTCTCTTCTGATCAAGAAACTCTTATTTGTTTTCTTTAAACATTTCAACTAAAATATCATTTATTAATTTTGACACTTTAAGCAAAAAAAAAAAAATACAATGGTTGCTGAGCAGAGCAGCGTAAATGTGAAATGAGGAATGAATGAATGCATGCATGATTTGAAGTGAGGAACAGCAGAGTTCCCAGCAGATCAGAAAGTGATTTTCCACATTTATATTACAAACCCTTTTAGAAATACTGACTGCCTCCTGGGTATTATATATAAATATTTACATGTAGCTCCAGCAGAAGAAAGCAAGCCGGGGTACCTGTAGGTCATCCTTTCCTTTTGACTTGTCTGCCCATTTTCTCTGTTTGCTCCTGTGTGTTGGGAAGGTGGGAAGGCCACCAGGATTAGCTTAGATCTGAGGTTAGATGGGCTGACAATGGCATAGTCAGAAATGAAAGAACCTGGCGCATCCTTGGGACAGAGCTGGAGAAGTGTTTGCTGAATGCGTGCAATGTGCAGCCAGCAATGGCCCTCAACCACTCCACTGAGTCAACTTCAGCTCACATTTCTGAGCTCTACCCGCCACCAAAAAACCTCCAGTGTCACCAGAAAAGTCGCTGTATTTTGGTTACTTCACTAAGAAGGGTCTCAATTTTGTTACCCACATCTAGTTTTAAAGCTAAGTCTATTTGCTTCCAAGGGTGGTTGTAACCAAGGACAACAGGGAGGTTTAAACCAGGAGAGATTTCTTCTCTCACCGTCTGGAGGCCAGAAGCCTGGAACCCAGGTGTGAGCAGAGCTGCACTCCCTCTGAGGCTACAGAGACTCCTTCCTGCCTCTCCCAGCTTCTGCTGGTGGCCGTCACCCCTTGGTGGTTTTGAGCTTGCGGCTGCAACTCACCAGTCCCTGACTCTGTCATTATACAATGTCCCCCTGTGGGTGGTCTGTCCTCATGCGGCACGTTCCTCTTCACACAAGGACACCAGTCATAGAGCATTAGGGCCCTCCCTAGTGACCTCATCTGAATCTAACTACATCTGCAAAGAACTTGTTCCCAAGCGAGATCACATGTGCAGGTACCAGGGTTTAGGACATCAACATGACTTTTGGGGAACATAATTCAACCCATGCCATTAAGTATCACATTATGTCCCACGTACCTGCCATTTTACAAAGCAGAAAGACTTGCAGGAAAATACCATCAACCAACTCAGGTGCATGGAGACAACAGCAGCCAGGGACCAATTCCTCGTTAGGATACGTACTAAGCATGGGCCATAAGGTACACTGTCCACCCCTCACATGACTCTGTCTCATTCACGACTACAGTACATAAACAGGTGCTCACTACGTGTTTACCGACAAAGTACATGAATAAACAAGGCACCAAGCTCACAAGTGAGTAACCAGCAAGTATGGAATTGTTGTGAGCAAATATGGGCTTATTTTCAGTGGACCATACTCTATCAGATCCAAAGCTTCACCAGTTATATAACTCACCACTGCTTTTCATGCCACAAGGAAAAAAAATGTTGCCAACTAAACTGTTGCACAGTGGATTCTTATCACTTAGAATTGTGTATGTATTAATAGAGCTCTTGTCTGGGTGCCATGGTTCACACCTATAACCCCTTTGGGAGGCTGAGGCAGGAGGATGGCTTAAGCCTAGGAGTTCAAGATCAGCATGGGCAACATGGTGAAACCCCATGTCTACAGAAAATGAAAGATAAAATAAAATAATTAGCTAGGCGTGGTAGTGCATGCCTGTAGCCCCAACTACTTGGGAGGCTGATGGGGGAGGACCACTGGAGCCCAGGAGGTTGAGGCTGGGGTGAGCCAGGATTTTGCTGCTGCACTCCAGTCTGGGCAGCAGAGCAAGACTCTGTCTCTAAAACAAATAAATAAAATAAAAGGGTTCTTTTTTTTAGCCATGGATACTTACCCTATATCTCTTGTGCATAAAAATGAAAAGGAACATGCGAGCAGCATGAAGAGCTAAGCTGTTTTTAAAACTTTGTTAGATGCAGCATCTGCCACTCCCAAGTCCTGCCCCAGCTCACTCAGCCTCACTCACGCCTTCTCACATGCTGTCTGCCTCTGAGCCACAAAGAGCCAGTGGACTCCACTGCTGCCCTGGACTTTTTCAAGCAGCCAACATTCTGTATATTTGGATGCTGGTCCTTTGTAAGCTTAACAGAAGGTGAAAAAAGGGTTCCAGAAAGCAACCAAAATCATCTCATCCTCAAATGGTCCAAGTTACTGGGGAGTTGAAAGCCAAAGATTGAGATGTCCCCCCATGGCGCTAGGTGACAAGCCTAGATGACAAGTCACTGGGCTATGCATTGAGCTTGTTCTGAATTTCAGTGTTACAAACATTCTCATATATGGGGATATATATACTCGATCACAATTTCAGGTCAACCACAATTGCAATCAATTACCAGAACATCCTTGCACTAGAGATGTTAAAATGTGAAGAAGGGGAAGAAAGTATCGCTAGCGTTTGATGAATAACCTGGAATTACCAATGGTGATCATTTGTCAACTGTCTGCTAGCTGTTGTCTTCTGTGAAAGTATCAGCAAAGGCCAGATCATTGTTAGGAAAACGCAGGCATCATCCAGTCTTTGTGAAAAGGCAACTATACAGTCGTCTTTAGAGAGGCAGTAACGCTTAAAGAAATTTCTGATTGAAACAAGAAATGATAAAGAACTGTTTAAAAGACAGAGCAGAAGCAAGCTGTGCTGCATGCATGTTTCAGAGTATTTTTCACGTCATTGATCAGTCTGCTTTGGGGGCATGGAATGGTAGTAAGAATTAGATCAAGACTGGCTCTAGTCTTATGCGGTGTGGCATCTTGCAAGTTCCCTCATCTTTCTGGCTTCTGTTTACTTTTGCGTAACATAAGATTCTCAGGTTTATCCCGCATGCAACATTCTACTTTTGACTTTTCAGAAGAAGAACTCATAGCCCTTTGCTGTCTGACCCTCTGCTCAGTAGGTCACTTGAAACTCTTTCTTAAAAGTATGCCCCAAACACTTTCTACACAGGAGGATTGTTTCTCAATCAATAACGGCACCCAGGCCGTCTTCTGTGTGGCCTGCTTTGCAATGCAGGGCACACTTTGAGATATTGTTAGGGTATTTCAGAGAACCTTAGAGTGCCTCAAGTCCCACCTTCTTTAAAATTAGAACCTTGCTCCAATATCCAACCCTTTGTTAAATGCTCCTTTGAGAATGCGTTTATGTCTCAGCAAGGCAGCCAGTTCAATCACTCACTCAATGGTTAGAAAATTCTTTCCTGACCGGTTGTCACAAACAACTGGAATAGAACAGGAAGTTCAGAGATTGATCCAGTGAGAGAGGACAGTGCAGAGCAGACGTAGCAGAAGGCTCACACCGAGCACCTGAAGATCCATGAAACATATATCGCCTTGTGGGAAATACGCAAAGAACATGGACAGATCGTTTAGTAAAAAGAAAATGTCATCAGCTCTCAACTGTACAGAGGCATACTCAAGCTGATACAAAATAAGAAAAATACAAAATTAAACTCAGTAAAGAAGTGTTTTCAACTCTCAAGTAGGCAAAGATCAAAAAGCTTGACCGCAGCTGCTGCCCAGGCCTAGAGGAAACGCATCCTTACGCATTGTTGGTGGGAATGTAAATTGATACAATTTACAGGAAGGAAAATTTGACAATCTCTATCAAAACACAAAAGCACGTAATTTGTACCTACCAATTCTACTTCTAAAATTATAAATCACAGAAGCAATTCTCAAGCTTCTTGGCTTCAGAACCACTTTATACTCCGAATCTTACTGAGACCCCAAAGACTTGTTTACATGTGTTACATAGATTGATGTTTACAATATTAAAATTTTTAAATGAGGAACTTAAAAGAGATGTGTTATATCATAGAATAATAATAAGCCCATTGCCTAACAATAGAAAACACTTTTTATTAAAAATGGTTATACTTTCCAAAAATATTAGTGAAAAGAGGGCATTACTTTACATTTTTGCAAATTGGCCTGGGAGAAGATCACCAGCCTCCCAGCTCCACTTCCGCACTCTGCCCGAGTGAGGTATAGTTTTGGTTGATGTCCCTGATGAAGCCGCAGAAGAAAGCCACTTGCAGGAGAGGCACAGGCCTCGTTTCGGGGTGCTGGTCTCACAGACAGCCGCACTGATGTGAAATCGTGGCGTCATTCCCTGAGATGCTGCTTGTTAAAAGTAGAGGACTGGCCACAAGCCAAGAGTCCCTCGGAAGGGAGATGATTAAATTAACTGTGGCCCATTTATAAGAATGGAATTCTATGCAACCGTTGCAATGAATGACGTCATGTAAAAGTACCATTATGTGGAAATGAAAGATTTATTGCTAAGCATAAAGTAAAAAATAATCTTCCGAGCCTATGTATATAAACACGCAGAATATAAAACACAGCTGGAGGGAAGCACAGTGACACATTATTGATAGTTGCTTTCCCAGAGGGATGGGAGCCTGCACATAAGGGCATCAGCAGTCTCACTTTTCATTTTACGTCTTTTGTAGCTTTTGAATTTTCTATCATGTGCATATGTTATCAAGCCAAAGTTAATTAATTAATCACTATAAACACAAGTACATAATGTACTCTGAAGACAAAATTAATTAATGATGAGAAAACGCCTGGCCCATTGTAGATATTCAATTAAGGTTAGCTGTTCTGGTTAATAATTTGATTATTATTGTGAAATCATAGAGGAACTCTAGTTGGGGTTATGTTTCATCTCCAGCCTTTACTACCTGGGTCACCCCTGTAAGTGCCACAACCTCTGACCGCTTCTCCTGAAAGTAGTTCCAGGTCTGGTCTGAACAGTGAACAGTGCAACAAAACAGAACAGCCTCAGAAAGCCGTTTAGCTTTTATTTTGGGGTGTTAAATATTTCATAACTATTTTTTGCTAATCTAGTCATTTGTGAAACAGTACCTTTGCCTTCCTTATGGGTTCGACGAATCCCCCCTTAGAGAAAACCTTCACACACCTGCAGTCTTCACGCCTCCCCGCGTGCTCAGACCGGGAGCACGGAGTGAAACTCCAACAGTCTTCGTGCTCCCTCATTCTGTATGTGCTCATTTTCCTCTAAGGATTTATTCTCATCTTGGGTTTTAAAATACTTCCCACACATGCTTTCTAGATTTGTGCTTACAAGCCAAGTCATCAATAAATGTTATTTGCTTGATGTTTAATAATTCACTATTCTGTTTCACTTTGCCTTAGACTTACAAGATTTTAGACAACACTGATATTTCCTTCTCCACTTCACTCAGTAATCACAATTTAAATTTAAGATTCAATCTATTTAGGAAAACTATCACACAAAAAATTCAAAATTATTTTATTTCACATTTTAAACAACTAAAGTAAAACTAAGCACTTGACAAGCACTACCATCAACTACAATGTGGTGGATCCCATCCCTTCTGATCCAAAACTATGCCATTCCTGCACCACATGGTCAGACATTGCTACACATTTGCCAGTCTTCACCAAGTTCATGTGATTCTGACCCCTTCTCTCCAATATTTTGAAATAGGGTTAAATATGTAAGATCTTAGAATCCAAATCCAGCCTATCACTGACTGGCTAGAGCTACCTGCTCTGCTGCATCCTGGGCCCTGTATGGAGCTGGCTGGGATTTCTGACCTGTTCTCCAGGGCGCCTTTGTTCCTGCATTCTTCATTCATTCCTACTCTATTGAATGCCTGTCACCTAAGTGCTGGGAGCACAGAGATGATGAGGAAGACAGGGCCAAAGGGCAAATTCAGAAACCATTCCAACTTACATTTCCTTTTAAATGCCCCTCTCTCAGAGGCAGACGAGTGGAGCACCACCCGTGGCCTTTTGCAATCTACCTCCATTGTGATCACCATAAAATCACAGTCCTTCCTTTCATACTGCTGTAAATTGGAAAATAAATACTGCTATCAAATCACGTAAGAGTAAAAATCTTTCTAGAATAAAATTATCTTGACTTGAAAGATGTGTATGACTGACTTCAAAGACAGAGTCAGTGTGAAGATTAATTCTGCTTGCTTACCACGAGTTTCCTGTTATTCAACCAAAATCAGTTTCCAATAAGGGTCTGCTCACGGGAGACTGACTCTCACCCCCGCCATGGAAGGGGGAAAACGCCCGGCTGAAGTCCGTCAGTACAGCCGGAAGCCAGGGGCTTGCGCAGGATGCCTGGGGCGAGACGGTCAGGAAAGGATGTGGACGCCTCCGGAAAATGTGAATACAGAGTGGAGACATTTTTCTCCATATCCTAGCTAGGAAATGGGAGATGACAGTGATCAGAATTGTCAATAACAATAATTACCAGCCACAAGAGAGAGCATTTGAAACTACATGGAAGCAGTTTGGGGAGCACTGGAAATGCTTAATTGGTAAATGTCAGGCAATATATTTATTAAACTCTCCGTATGGGATTTTGTAATTGTAAACCCTGAAAATTGGACCTGAGGTGAGGTCATCTGTTGATTTATTAAAATAATTCTCCTTTTTATTATATCAAAACTAGATTTATTTTTAACTTTTGAGAATGTATATATTGCATGAAATAAGGTACATGCAGTCAAATGTGAGGGGAACCCGATAGGAATGCTTTGGGTGCGTGCAGAAACGCCTTCCTAAACCTCAGCGGCAACAACACGCACCTCTTCTCAGACAGCTTCAGAGCTGTGCCGTCCTGGGCCCCCGCAGGCAGGATGTGCACGGCTTCCTCTCTTTGTGGAGGCAGCACCCGCGGAGAAGGCTCTGCAGGGGCCGCAGCACAGGCTCTCCTCTGAGTTCATTGCAGCCATGAGTCAAGGGCAGGTATTCAGGAGAAGTCCTTAAACAAATCATCAGATCTGACACTGTCGATGCAGGAGGTAAGTGAATTGCTTTTGCCCTAGAGCGCAAAGTAAAGACACTGTGAAGGTGTCAATTCCACAGGAAATGATCAGACATGCTCTCCATCGCTGGCGTTTGCTGGTAGGTAGGTGCACAGTGAGTCGTGGACAGAATCTTCACGTCCCTTGGATTTGCCAGGCACGGCCAGTGTCTGCCATCCTAAGTTGGAGCAGGGTGTGCGGAGGGCCAAGGCAAGGCTCGCGGGGTGGATGAAGAGCAGCAGAGACGGGAGGGAGAGGCGGTGTCATCCCTCCTCCTGGAAGGGGGTGCGTTGTCCTAGAGCCCCAGGGTAACCCGGCACAGCTCCCTGTGCAGCTGCTGTTCGGTTCCTACGTCATCACCGTGGCCTGATGTCACCCTCCTTATTTTCATCTGGGTACCCTTTTAGCAATGTCCCACTTTTCTGAGCAAGAACCACCTGGCTGGTTGGACACAGACAGCCGAGACTGAGCCCTAGACCAGACTTTCAAGATTGAAGAACAAAGTCTGTGTAACATCCCTGAGCAGGGTGCCCAGCCAGGGCTGCCCTGGGCGAAGGTGGCAGGGCCTCCCATCGAGGCCAACCTGCAGCCTCTGACTTAGGGCGCTGAGTTGCTTCCCGCAGAAGGCTGAGCCCTGAGTGCTCTCAATGAGTGCTCCTATGGTCAGATTTAGGGGGCCTGAGAAGTGCCAGGAGAAAGCCTTGCAGCTGTTTTCATGAGGTGGCCGCCGTGGGGGTAAGAGAGCCAAAGAGAGCAAGAGGCTTCAGGCTCTGAGGGAGCAGCAGTTCAGAGACGGGCTGAGTGCCTGGGGCCCGAAATCATCCCACGCCAAAGCCCTGCAGTCTGTGGATGCTGCATCACCCGGGGCGGGGATGCTGCAAGGCTCATCATCCTCCCGGGGGATGTGAGAACACCCCCCTTCCTCTGCAGGGACACAGCACACCTCAGCTGGCTCACAGCACTGGCCTGGGCCTGGTGATGACTGGAACCAAACAGAAGCCTGAGCAGAATTCAGGCCACCACAACCACCCTTACGGGTGCAGGAGCCTGGAGCTGCCAGTGTCAGCTTAGCTGGCCCCTGTCCTGGTCCTAAACAGTCAGGCCTGCTGTGGGTGCACATCAGAGCCAGGTGGGCCTCAGGGCCCTTGGGAGAGAGACTATGTGAAAACCGTGGGCTGGGGCTGGCCGCCGAGGGCCAGCTGCGAAAGCCGAGCTTGGGGATTAGGAACGCCTGAGGCCCGCCCTGTGCCACCAAGTGTAGGGTGAGTGAAATTCTCAGCCTCCAAAGCCGGTCGCTGGCTCCCGGGGATACAGTGCTCACCCCACGCTGTGTGGGCCCATTTCCTTCTTCCTGTTCTCCCAGAGCAACAAGCGCCCTCCTGTCCAGAGCTCTCCAGCACAACCACTGGCTTTCCTTCACGCTGCAGAGGCTTCTGCAGAGACCACCAGCCTGCGAAACCATGCATCACACCAACTCTGGGGTGCCCTCCTCCTGCGTGGGCCTGGAGCATCCGCCTAGTTCTGTGTGATTTCTGACACTGTGAGGCTGCATAGTCTTGCTCGTAGACAACCTTCTCTTCCCTGGTCTTCATCCCATGACTTCCGACAGGCCAGCGGCATCCTTTGGTCAGCTGAGAGTTTGACTCATCATTTTTCATCATGGTATCAAGCAACCCGTCCTCCTGACTAGGACATCTTGGCTGAAGTTATTATTTTATTGAGGTCATTGTGTTCAGTTTACCAAAGCACAAGGACCGTGCAGGGCAAGGAGCCGACGTCTCCCAGATGGCAACGTCAAGGGGCATGAGGGCTTCACAAAGAGCTGGAAGCAGGAACAGGAAAGCCATCCGAGATCCACCTGCCCCGTCACTCCAGCCCCTCCCCAGTCACAGTGCCCCTGCTTCTGTTACTCCCTGTGGGGCCTTCCTCCCTGGCTCTGCCCAGAGCTCTCTGGGATTCCTACAACGTGGATGTGCTAGAGGATGTTAGAAGCCCATTCAGTCACCGTGCCCCAGCCCTGGCCTCTCCATCCCCATCAAATTCTCAGAACACACCCGGAGCCCATTAGGTCACTGTACCCCAGCCCCAGACTTGCCAGCCCAATTCAAATTCCCTAGCACAGTAGTCCCCAAACTTTTTGGCACTGGGGACCAGTTTCATGGAAGAAAATTTTTCTATGAGCAGTGGGAGTCACGGTGTGGTTTCAGTTTGATTCAAGCACATTACATTTATTGTGCACTTTATTTCTTTTATTACGCTATAATATATAATGAAATAATTATACCACTTACCATAATGTCAAATCAGTGGGAGCTCTGCACTTGTTTTCCTGCAACTAGAGGGTCCCATCTGGGGGTGATGGGAGGCAGTGACAGATCATCAGGCATTAGATTCCCATAAGGAGCACACGACCTAGATCCCTCACACGTGCAATTCACAGTAGGGTTTGCTCTCCTATGAGACTCTAATGCCACCGCTGATCTGACAGGAGGCAGAGCTCAGGTGGCTATGCCAGTGATGGGGAGTGGCTGTGGATGCAGATGAAGCCCCAGCACTTGCTCCCCGGTGCTCACCTCCTGCTGTGCGGCCTGGTTCTTAACAGGCTGCAGACCAGTACTGGAGACTGGTAATTTACATAGAAAAGAGGTTTAATGGCCCACATTTCCACAAGCTGTTTAGGAAGCATGGTGCTGGCTTCTTCTCAGCTTCTGGGGAAGCCTGGGGGAGCTTTTGCTCATGGCAGAAGGCAAAGGGGGAGCAGAGGTCACGTGATAAGAGCAGGAGCAAGGGAGAGTGTATTAATCCATTTTCATGCTGCTGATAAAGAAATACCCAAGACTGTGCAATTTACAAAAGAAAGAGGTTTGATGGACTTGCAGTTCCACATGGCTGGAAAGGCCTCATAATCATGGCGGAAAGTGAAAGGCACATCTCACATGGTGGCAGACAAGACAGCTTGTGCAGGCAAACTCCCCTTTATATGTCCATCAGATCCATGAGACTTATTCACTAACACAAGAACAGCACAGAAAAGATCTGCCCCATGACTCAATTACTGGCCACCGGGTCCTTCTCACAACTGGCGGGAATTCAAGATTAGACATGGGTGGGGACAGAGCCAAACCATCTCAATGAGGGAGGTGCCACACACTTTCAACGATCAGGTTTCCTGAAAATTCACTCACTGCAGGGCGAACAGAGCCAGGCTCTGAGGGATCTTCCCCCATGACCAAAACACTTCCCACCAGGTGCATTTCCAACATTGGAGAGATTACAGTTCAACATGAGATTTGGCAGGGACACATACCCAAAGCATAGCAGAATCTGACTAAAAGAGACTGTGTTAGGTGAGTCCCTCAACCAATCACTCTGAGCGAAGTGGCTCCTGGTGCACTGAAAATAAGTCCAAGTGGCCCAAGATTGGTGGCTTCGTGGCAGGTAGATTCCCTGGGCCTGCAAGGAATAAGATTTATGATCAATAATGTGGTCTTCCTTCTCTTGCTTCACTCACTGGCTCTTTGTTATGTGGACTGACTTCCTCTCTCTGCTATTTTTGTGTTCTTTCTCCCCTTTTCCTCATTGCTGGAAGTTTCCACAGCACAAGAGAGCCCAGCAGTGACTGAGGGGGAAGAACTAGATGTTACAGCTCTTTTTAGAACTGGCTCTAGCTTGGGAAAGAGGGTGATGGTGGGGAAGGCGATGGGTGGGGCGGAGGGGAGGGAGAATGACAAGGGCGACGCTAAATGGGTGAGTTAAGGACCTGCCCCAGGTGGCAGCTGGACCTGTCAGGCACGAGCAACCCGCTCTTGGTGTGTACCCCGTTACGCGCCCAGTGCTGCGTAGGAGAATTGCTGTCCTTTTACTGTCACTAAGTTGAGGGTTGATTGACACCTGTTTTCGGTTCTGCTAGGAAAGGAAGCTGTGAATGAAGGCGGGACAGTGATAGCCCCTGGGGTCCGAACACAGCCACTTCGCCTCCTCCTTCCTTCCTCTTCTGGGCATGAGTGGAGCTGCTGGACCTCCTGGTGTCCAGCCCTACACCCTACACAGCTGTGGGTGTTTCCACCCCTTTTGGAATGGGCCAGACCTGACAATTTCAGTCTTTCAAGAATGGTCCCAGGCTTTGGGCAAGGCAAGGCTCCACCTTTCCTGGTGACCCCGTCTCCTACCCTGCTCTGTCTCTGCCCCGGGACTTGCACCTGCTGAGAAGCAGGACTGAGTCAATGCATCTTTTCCCATCAGTGATATTTAGAAGTGCATGAAGGCATTTAATGATTCTGTTAAGTTTATTTCCTGCATTGTCGACTTTACACGTGAGAACAGTAAAATGGGAGGACTCTGTGGTTTTTGTCTGGGAAGTTATTTTGATTGTCTGGAAAAAACATTAAAGGAGCCGTATGGCTTCAGTGTATTCCCTCCCCCACCATGAGGGCTGGACACGCCAGCAGTCTCTCCAGGGCTGTCATCTGTAGGTGACTTGTGGCACCAGCCACGCAGGCCCCATCGGCAGGAACCACCTCGCTGCATTCCTGGTGCCCTGAGATGCCCGCGGCCACTCCTCTAGTGCGGGAGGCTTCCTCCTGGGGATTTCTTCTTGAAATGCAGATGTTTCAATGGTGCGATGGTGCGACTGAGCCCTTGCACAGCGACTTTCCCTTCACAGTGCTTTGGCTCTCCCTGCAGAGTGAGGTTGAGGAGAGACAGCCTCAGCCACAGCTCAGGAAGGGCAGGGCCCTTGTTCCACAGACCCGGGGACAACCCAGGAGGGAAGGAAAGGCCATCACCGGGAAGATGGCTGAGCCAGGAGGGCAGGCGCAATGGCACATTGCTTGGAAAAGTCACCCCCTCTGGGCACCACTGGGAGCGTCCTGGGCCCACTCATTCTACCCGGAGCTCCGTGCCCGTGTCCCAGGCAGGTAGGGAGGGACATGCCTGCACAGCCGCCAGCATCCTCAGGAGGCAGTTGCAGCAGGTCCAGACCGCAGGTGGTCTCAGCCTGCAGGTGACTTCAGAACCTGTGTCTGAGGAGCTGGTTCACCTCAGTCCCACAGCCTGGGAGGAGAACGCTGCTCAGAGTTGAGGCCCAGGGCTTCCCTCTGCACCGGCAGGCCCTGTGCTGCCAGGTTGAGCAGAGAACTCGGAGCACCCGTCCCTCCTTCACAGCAGGCTCCAATCCACTGCTCACATTGGCATTTCAAAATCAGTGCTCAGACTCCATGCATTCCTTTTTTTTTTTTTTTTGAAACAAAGTCTTGCTCTGTCACCCAGGTTGGAGTGCAGTGGTGTGATCTCAGCTCACTGCAATCTCCACCCCCAAGGTTCAAGAGATTCTCCTGCCTCAGCCTCCTGAGTAGCTGTGACTACAGGTGTGTGCCACCACACCCGCTAATTCTTCATATTTTAAGTAGAGATGGGGTTTCACCGTGTTAGCCAGGTTGGTCTCGATCTCCTGGCCTTGTGATCTGCCTGCCTCAGCCTCTCAAAGTGCTGGAATTATAGGAGTGAGCTACCCTGCCCTGCCCAGAATCCATGAATTCTTTTAAAAAAATCCTAAACCTTATAGATGTAACATTTGTAAATGTGATAGAAATAAAAAATGTACATTTGTGAAAGTAGAAATATGAAGTACATATTCTTCATAACAACTTAAGACTAGACATTTCTTAAATGTGCTAAATGCTGCACAAAAATGGACAATAAATTATTAATGACAAATGAAAATGAAATAGTTATGTATTTCTTAACAGTGTGATCTTAAAAATCAAAGTGCGTTTATGGTGATATTTTTGTAACAGAAGCATGTGTTTGGTCAAGTTTTCACATGTGTGGAGAAAGCTCTTCCAATATGCTCAAATCAGGCATTTATGATTTATCTTCATTTTTCTTTTTTTTTTTTTTTGGAGATGGAGTCTTGCGCTGTCACTAGGCTGGAGTGCAGTGGCGCTGTCTCAGCTCACTGCAGCCTCTCTCTCCCAGGTTCAAGGGATTCTCCTGCCTCAGTTTCCCAAGTAGCTGGGATTACAGGTGCCCACCACCACACCCGGCTTATTTCGTATTTTTAGTAGAGATGAAGTTTCAACATGTATAGATTCGACTATAGGATGACGGTCATGCTGACATTCCACTTTTTTAGAAGGATCTGGAACCATGTGAAAGAATTATTCCTAAAACAGAAGCTTTGCCTTGTGTGTTATCCTTGTCCTTCCTCCTCTTGAGGGTTTTGGAAGTATAGAAGCTTGCTTTCTAAAAATGTTTTAGTCCTCCATGAAACAATCACCAGTCCAGGATTTGGGTTGATACCCTACGTATTTAGCACCCAGTTCCACATCGGCAGTGGCCAGTCAGAATGAAGGCCACCTCGCTGCCCTGACTACCAAATTCTGAGGGTCATGAAGCCCGGAAGGCCTGGCTGAAACCTGCTGCCGCTGCGACCACAGGACACCTGCAGGTGGGATCGCGCTGACAAGGTAGCCAGCAGTATTGAAATGCTAAAACCGGGGTCAGCGTCCTCAGGATCGAGTTTCCTTCACCCTGACAACTGTCCACACCGCAAGGTGACTGTCTTCCTGGAAGCCTGCCTGTGCTCCTGTGCCCCCCGTGGATTTGCTCAGGGCTCTGGAGAGCCTCTCGCTCCGCCCCTGATCTGAGGCCCTTATCTGCGTTCTTGCTTTTACCACTTCACTTCCAGCTACTTTGCTGTCCATTTCTTCCCCGCCGCCCACCTTCTGCTAAGCTATTATGCCCCTGAAGTTCGATGGAATAGCAAGATTTTTATTTGAATCCTAAGTAGCTGACATAACACCTGGCACCGTGAAAAATGCTCTGAAAATGTTGGTGTTATGTTTCAAAAAGTTCCAGGAGATTCCAGGAAGACATTTTTCAGAGATTGTGGAATAAAAGGAAAGTGAAAAATGGCATTTCTACTATGTATTAAAATTTATACTTTGTTGCTGTTTAATCCACCATAACTAAGATAAGGTATATATAATCCACGATATCTCACTCCCAAAGTGAAACAAATGCTTCCGTTGTTTTGGGGGCTGGGGCTGCTTCTTGCCCTTGCTCATTGACTCCAGAGCTCACTGGAAGAATGATTTCCGTCGAGGTGGAGCTTCCAGTGTGTCAAGTAGTTCAGGACTTCCAGAAGTTACATTAACATAATGGTGGCCAAAAATCACATTTACCTACATGTGTGAATTTTTTTTAACCTCTGGCATTTTTACCTGAAGCAGATGGAACTATACTTAGCTATAAAATACCAAGTGTCACTTAGACACCAAACACTCAACACACACCTCTGGTGGCAAAGAAACCCTTGCCGGAGTTCCGTGGTCAGGTTCCTCCAGTGGGCAGAAGCCTGTTCCAGGCACCTCAGCAGTTGGGGGGCCATTGGTAGCCTCTTCTCTGGAGACACCTGGCAGTTCTTGGTGTAACCCCTGAGGGTTCATGTCGCAGGGCAGGTGGCTGAGGCCATCCTCTTCTTTCCTGCCCTGCTGCGGGTGAGGGGAAGAACACAGCCACCAAAGGGGAGGACACCCTTTTCTGTCTGCACCAACCAGGACTGCATTTTGATGGAAGCTGACTCCCAGCTTAAACTGACGTTAGCAAAGAGTAGAATTTCTTATTTTCTTCTCTTTCATCCTTTTTTGTTTTTGTCTTGAGACAGGGTCTCACTCTGCCGCCGAGGTTGGCATCCAGTAGTGCAATCACTGCTCATTGCAGCCTCAACTTTCCAGGCCCCAGCAATCCTCTCCCCTCAGCCTTCAGAGCTGGGGCTACAGGTGTGCACCATCACACCTAGCTAATTTTGTTTATTTGTTGTAGAGACAGGATCTGACTATGTTGTCCAGGTTGTCTTAAACTTCTGGACTCAAGGGATCCTCCCACCTTAGCCTCCAGGATCACAGGTGTGAGCCACTGTGAGCAGCCAAGAACGGAATTTCTTATTCCCATAACTGAAGTCTGGATGGATTAGGATCTGACACCTCCGCCGACATCTTCAGGCCCAGATTTTATTCACATGTGTCTCCTGAGTGTGTGTTGCTGTCTTCTTGAGCAGCTCTCTCTCCCTCAGAAGGTCTGAGATGAGGGACAGCATGGCTTGCCCATGCCTTGTCTGAGTTGTGAGGGTTGTGGTCGTTTAAACAGCAGTGGAGCTCTGGTCTCCAAGATCCTCTGCTTCAAATGCGGAGAG
Organism: Sapajus apella; assembly: GCF_009761245.1. NCBI lineage: Eukaryota > Metazoa > Chordata > Mammalia > Primates > Cebidae > Sapajus > Sapajus apella. The sequence goes on from NW_022437105.1 coordinate 73,911, forward strand.
GCAGCTCACGCTTTCCTGGCTCCTCCAGGGCAAGTCCCAGGGCAAACGCCAGTGGAACTACTCGAGTCACGTGAACATTTCTGGGCCCAGCGCTGTGCCCAGGGGGATGGAATATATTTGCTGGCCAGCCCCATCAGGTCTACAGCCCGTGCCTCCCAAGCTTCCCAAAACGACCCTGAAGAAAGTCAGAATGATTTAATGAAAAGATGGGGAAACCGGTACCAGGTAAGCAGAAGCAGCTGGTGTCCGATGTGTGCTGGGGAGACTTGCTGGCTGGGGTACGGAGTGATCTGCACGCCCTTTTCCATGGGTCCCTGTCAGTGCTGATTCCCCTCAGCTTAATATAGTTACCTGCTGTTTTATTGTGGGGAAGCATTAGTTTAGATTCATTTTTCAAATATGAAGAACCGTAGACAATGTGATCTTTCCTTGTCTGTTTTTAGTGCTATTCAACTAATGGAATATTTCTAATAAAACCAACTAGAGTAAGTTCATTTCTCTTTCATTTGCCATTTCTCTATATTCCTTCTTCCATTTTTTTAATAGAGATTGGGTCTCACTCTTTCACCCAGGCTGGAGTATAGAGGTACAATCATAGCTCACTTCAGCCTCAAACTCCTGGGCTCAAGTGATCTTCCCACCTCAGCCTCCCAAGTAGTTGGGACCACAAGTGTGCACCACTACACCAGCAAATTCTTTTTTTTTTGTAGAGACAGGGTCTCACTTTGTTGCCCAGGCTGGTCTCAGACCCCAGGCTCAAGCGACCCTCCTGACTCAGCATCCCGAAGTGCTGGGATCACGGGCATGAGCCACCATGCCCAGACCTTCCTTTTTGTTTCTTTGTTTCCCATTTTATCCTCGATTCTACTCTTTTCTTAATCACGAGTCTCTGAATAATGCTGGTAATATTAGTAGCCAGACTTGTTTTTTATTGGAACAAGGCAGATAATCAATGGTTGGATGGATGGCTGGCTGGCTGGATGGATGGATAGATGGATGGATGAACAGACAGATGGACAGGTGACAGACAGATGAATGGCCAGATGACTGGATGGATGGTTGGATAGACAAATGGACAGATGTATAAATGGATGGATGGATGGATGGATGGACAGACAGATGGACAGGTGACAGACAGATGAATGGCCAGATGACTGGATGGATGGATGGATGGATGGATAGACAAATGGACAGATGTATAAATGGATGGATGGATGGATGGATGGATGGATGGATGGATGGATGGACAAATGGACAGATGTATAAATGGATGGATGGATGGATGGACAGACAAATGGACAGATGTATAAATGGATGGATGGATGGACAGATGGACAGACGGACAGACAGACAGATGCATGGACAGATGGATGGACAAATGGAGGGAGGAAGGGATGGATGGATGAATGGATGAATAGATAGATAGATGTTGACCCATAGATTGAGATAAATGCCCTAATGTTCGGCAGCTGAGGCAGTGTTTTGGTCCCTGAGTTAATGTGCCTAGCATGCCTGAATCAGTTATTCAGTTGGTCTGAAGGGTGTGGCTTATTGCTCAAAGAGAGAGTCGCAGCAGAGAGTCTGACTGGTTCATTGTTAGAGGATCCTAAAAAGGAAGGTTTCCTTCTGAGGCGCCTTTTGAATACTTAAGGTCTGTTTTCTGAACCATATTGAGTACTTTCTTTGGTGAGAGAGAAAATTTCTTTTCGGAGCAAAATGTGGCTTTCTAATCCTGTGTGATGTGTGCTCTTTGCCACCGTGCAAATGTTAGGCTCGGCAGCTGAGGTTCGCTTTAACAAAGGACCGTCCGTGGCTCCTTTTTAATGGAGGAATATAAGCTGCATCACAGACTGAAATATAATCACTTTTACTGCCTCGTTTTCCAACACAGCTTCACCAGGATGGCCTAAACCCCCAAAAGGAAACAGCAAAAGGCTGAGGCAGGAATTTCTACTCCTGACCCTGAGACCGGACTGGAGCTGCACACAGAACACCGTCTGCACCAGAGAAGCAGAGACGATTGTTCCGAGGTGGGCAGGCACACATGTGCCCCAGTGCCCTCCGGGCAAGCCTGAGAGGAGGAAGGCCCTGTCAGAGGCCTCCCACCCGACCACGCGCCACTTGAGCCAGTTCCAGGAGGGAGAACACTCCTAAGAGAAGCTGCTTTTCAGGCATCTGCAAATGACTGACTTTTTCTGATGCTTTTTGTAAATAATAGATCAAAGCTTCTGTTTCTGCCAGAAGCCTCCCACCCGGCTGAATGCTGAAAGAGCAGATCCGCCAAACTCCCCTGGGCTTGGAAGTGACGCTCTGCAAGCCCAGTCCCCCCCGCAGGCAGGAGAGCTGTCTTCGTCGGAAAAGCAATAGCGCTGTGTGGGGGAGGCGCTGCACAGTGGGCAGGCTGGGGAGCCCCTGGAGAGGGCCACCCTCACCAGAGCCTTCCGAGAGCTGTGTGCACGGCCCCTCTCACACCTGGGCAAGGCGGCTTGCTGCTCTGGGCTTCCTGTTTCTACTTCTGCTTGACAAGTTTCAAGTTCTTTATTTTTTCCCAGGACTCTGGGCTTTCCTTGCCTGAGAGGAAAGAAAGGGTGAGGCTCTTTGAATATTTTCTGCATATTCTACTCCACCCTGGTTTCTAGACTTCAGAAGAAAAAAAAGCCATCGGAAGGGAGAAACCTCTGGCCTTGTTTTCTCCAGGCCAACTTCACTTGCCTGCAACTTGTTAGTGAATCCTGGTTACAAAGCAAAAGATCTAGAGCTGCACGTTTCCACAGGAAGAGCGTTACAGCTGCGCCTGGCTCACCGGACTACGCTTTTTCCATAAAAACCACAGCCAGGACTGGTAGATAATAGGACAGTAGAAAAAGCTACAAAACTAAGAAATCTCCAGGAGCATGTACAATCACAGGGCATGGTCCAAGTCCTGTAAAAATAGTCATTTGTGAACTGTGTGTGTTCCTTATAAATCAAGTGCCCAAAATGTAAATCTGTTAAATTAGACACTTAACCTCATGAGCTGGTGTTACTAGAAAGGGGTCCCAATCCAGACCCCAAGAGAGGGTTCTTAGACCATACAAGAGAGTGTTCAGAGTGAGTCCATAGAGTAAAGTGAAGGCAAGTTTATTAAGAAAATGAGGGAATAAAAGAACAGCTACTCCATAGACAGAGCAATGGCATGAGCTGCTCACCTGAGGATACTTAGAGTTACATCTTGATTATGTGCCAAACAAGGGGTGGATTTTTCTTTTTTCTTTTCTTTTCTTCTCTTTTCTTTCTTTCTTTTTTTTTTTTTTTTGAGATGGAGTTTTGCTCTTGTTGCCCAGGCTGCAGTGCGATGGCACAGATTTGGCTCACTGCAACCTCCACCTCCCAGGTACAAGCAATTCTGCTGACTCAGCCTCCTGGGTACAGGTATTGATCGACTTACGACCTATGCAACTTACGACCATTCGACTTTACGACCACAAACGCTAGCCACGACTGCTCCGCATCTGGCAGCACAAACGTTGCCCAGCTGGGCGTACGACAGTGCAGACCAGCTTCCAGCAGCACTACCATCTCTGCGTGCATATAGCCTACTCAACTTACGACCAAATCGTGTTACGGCCGGTCTGTTGGAACCAATCGTGGTCGTAAGTCGAGCACTAGCTGTATTGAAATTACGGGTGCCCACCACCACACCTGGCTAATTTTTGTATTTTTAGTAGAGATGGTTTCACCATGTTGCCTGGGCTGGTCTCGAACTCCTGACTTCAGGTGATCTTCCGCCTTGGCCTTGCAAAGTGCTGGAATCACAGGCCTGGGCCATTGTGCCCAGCCAAGGGGTGGCGTTTTCATGAGTTTTCCAGGAAAGGGTCAGGGATTTCCCTGACTGAGAGTTCTTCCCTTTTTCAGACCACATTGGATAATTCTGGACATTGCGAGGGCATCTGAAAACCGTGGTGGTGCTGGTGGGAGATGGCACTTTCAGCAAGCTAATGCTTTATAATTAGCACATAGGGCGCAGTGAGGATGACCAGAGGTCACTTTCATCTCCGTCTTGGTTTTGGTGTGTTTTGGGCCAACTTCTTTACCGCATCCTGTTTTCTCCAAAGGGTCTTTGTGGCCTGTATCTTGTGCTGACCTCCTGTCTCATCCTGTGACTAAGAATGCCTAACCTCATCGGATTGCAGCCCAGCAGCCCCATTTTACCCAGCACCTATTCAAGATGGAGTCACTCTGGTTCTTGCCTCTGACATTGGCAAAAACAAATTTCAATGAAGCATTGAGTCAATGGCAGTTTTTCATTCTTTGTAACATTCAAGTAGATAATTTTGGAAGTGGACGGTTTAGTCTACTCTGTTTACTCAAAGCATACTTCCCAGGAAGTTAAACTAATATACTTTTGTCTTAATAAATTATCTTGGGCAAATCCACTTGAAATGATTGCCTTGTCCTTTGAGTTTCAATTTTGAAAACTTCTCAAAACATATCATTGCTTTATGGAGATATTTGAACTCCTCAGTGAGGACCTCTTTTTGATCGATCTTGTCTTCGTTCCACTGAGGAAACCTTAAAGACACACAAGCTCAATGTGACATTCCAGTAACTCACTGATAGCTCCATTTATCACCTAGAGCTCAGCGTGGCTGTGGCCATCAACTCAAGGATACTTAAAGCCTTGGATGTTCAGTCTAGACTCAAGGATGCAACTTCCTTCCTGTAACTCCAGGTAAGTTCTATTCTTTCAGTATGAAATATTATTATTCCCATTTTCCAGATGAGAGCAGTGAGGTTCAGCGGAGCTCAGTCCTCTTCTCCAAGCCACCCCGCTCAAAGCAATGGAGTCACCTCTAAGTCCAAGCAGATCTGGCCCCAGGTGTACCCACTAACAAGCCAGCACTGCCTGCCTAGCCAGCAATGAGCCCGGAAGGTTTTGAGAAGGATGTCCCCAGGAGGGAGAGTCAGGGAGCCCACAGACTGGGGGCCGTTTCCTCCCAGGGGTTCCCTTCCTTTCTAATTGGCTTTCAGCTAGTTTGGCCAGGGGGTACTGCCCTCCAGAGCGTGTTGTCAATGAAGAGTCGAACTCTGTAAAATATTGGAAGAGATTATTCTGAGCCAAATATGAGTGACCATGGTCCTTGTGAAACAGCCCTCAGGAGGTCCTGAGAACATGTGCCAAAGGTGGTGGGGTGCAGCTTGGTTTTATACGTTTTGGAGAGACATGAGGCATCAATCAAATACATTTAAGAAATATACTGGTTTGTTCCAGGGAGGTGGGAGGGATAACAGAAAGGGGGGCTTCCAGGCTACAAGTGAATGTAAACATTTTCCAGTTGACTACCAGTTGAGTTTGTCTAAAGACCTGGGATTGATAGAAAGGGAATGTTCCGGTTAAGATAAAGATTGTGGAGACCAAAGTTCTTTTGCAGTTTTATAGCGGCTGCCCTTAGGGACAACAGATGACAAACGTTCCCATTCAGATCTTAGTTAATCTCATTAGGATTGGAAGGGTCTGGATGAAAAGGGTCTGGCTACTCTTTACAGATGAAAATTTTCCCCCATAAAGAACAGCTTTGCAGGGCCTTTTCAAAATATGGCAAAGAAACATGTTTTGGGGTAAAATATTTTAATTTTCTTCCTTTTTCCAATCATGTGATGCCAGAGTCAGTTTGGAAAGTCAGTCACGAGATAAAGGGCTAAATGAAACCCATCTGATGAGAATGTATGATTTGCAGGGCAGGACTCCCCAGACCTCTTAGATAAGAATTTGGACAAGATAAAAAATCAGAGCTTAGTCCTCAACGTCCTCAGGGCCTTAATCTGTTAAGTGTTAGAAAGTTTCTGAATGTAAGAAAAAAGTGTGAATTTTAAGGTCTTTAAAAAACAAAATGTAAACGTTTATTGGCACTGGCCAGTGAGCAGAGGATGAAGTGCTGTGACTGCTTCGCCTGCATATTAACTCTGAAAGGAAATATCCCTCATATTTAGATTTCTGGAAGGTAGTTGCTGAGTATGGTATGGAGACTTACTCCAATTATGGAGATCCTCTAAGGGATACTAAGGATTGGCTGTTAGCATGAGAAGGAATTAACGCAGTCTGATCACCAGTTGGGTTCTTTCTGTGTCCTCCGCAAAGCCAGTTCACTGAGACCACAGCACTGCAGTAAAGAAAGCATTTAATTGGCCCGGCTTGGTGGCTCACACCTGTAATCCCAGCACTTTGGGAGGCCAAAGCAGGTGAATCACCTGAGGTCAGGAGTTCTTGACCAGCCTGGCCAGCATGGCAAAACACGATCTTTACTAAAAATACAAAAATTAGCCAGGCATGGTTGCATGCACCTGTAATTCCAGCTACTCAGGAGGTGGAGGTGGGAGGTGGAGGTTGCAGTGAGCTAAGACCATGCCACTGTACTACAGCCTGGGAGACAGAGCGAGACTCCATCTCAAAAATAAATAAATAAATAAATAAATAAAATTGTTTTATATTCATTGACTTTAGAATAATAAAATATAGAGCCTAACAATAAAAAGTTAAAAGTTTAATTTCAGAGATATTACACTTTACATACTACAAAGAAAACAAATACATATCGTATCAATGTAAGCAAATGATTTAATTAGTTACATAATAGGCCCAAAAAACCAAGCAATGTTTAAAACACAGAAATTATATAAGCCCCATTTACTGAGCAGAATAAAACTTAATGTAATTTTACAGAAAATAGTAAGAGGCAGGGCACGGTGGCTCACACCTGTAATCCCAGCACTTTGGGAGGTGGAGGCGGGCAGATCACCTGAAGTCAGGAGTTCAAGACCAGCCTGCCAAACATGGGGAAACCCCATCTCTACTGAAAATACAAAAATTAACTGGGGGTGGTGGTGAATGCCTGTAATCCCAGCTACTTGGAAGGCTGAGGCAGGAGAATCACTCGAACCCAGGAGGTGGAGGTTGTAGTGAGCAGAGGTTGCACCACTGCACTCCAGCCTGGGCAACAGAGCAAGACTGTCTCAAAAAAAAAAAAAAAAAAAAAAAGGAAAAGAAAAAACAGCAAAATGGTGGAGTTTAACTGATATATGACGCTATTCTAGGAACACTCCTGTGTAAGGGAAGAACACCTCAAGTGAGCATGCGGACAACTCCAGGGCACACAGGCTGCTTGCGGCCCTCCCAGGTGCTGGCAGGCCATGGTGCATGCAGACAGCCCACCCCAAGGGATGAATCAGGAGAGCAGGGACGTGACCTCCCGGAAACATGCCAACATGTGAACCCCAAGGCAAAGTCAAACCATGCAGTTGAATCTTTCAAGTCGCCCGCCTAGCCATCTTCCAAGTGGACTTTACTTCCTTTCATTGCTGCTTTAAAGTTTTCTTAACAAGCATTCACTCCTGCTCTGAAACTTGCCTCTGTCTCTCACTCTGCCTTTTGCCCCTCAGCTTAATTCTTTCTTCTAAGGAGGCAAAAATTGCAGTTGCTTCAGATTCATGTGGATCCGCCGCTGCTAAATACTTTGGTGCTACGTGACCTGGACACATTCCATGGTACGACAACTCTATGTCTTTTTCATTCCCTACACGGAGGTGTTCAATCCCTGCATGCAGCTTCCCTTTCCCTTTCCACTCTCCTGCTTACTAACCAACCCACAGGACAGGTCCTCCTGGCCGCAGTGGCTCTGCTGCCCCTAGCTGATCTCTCAGCTCACCCTGATGGGTGGCTTGCAGGGGTGGGGAGGACCTTGGGAGTCTGCACCGAGGAAGAACTGAGGCACTGATGGCCTTCCTGGACAAGAGGCTCACGAGAGCGGTGGGGCTAAAGCCTCCAGCTGTGCAATGTCTGGGGTTCCTTCTGCTGTTCAACTACCTCAGCTCTTTCCTGAAAGCCCCGTCACCTCATCCCGTTTCCTCTGCAGGGATTCTGAAACGGCCTTGCACACCTGCTGGACCGCCTGCCTCAGAGGCAGGTCTACTTCTTCTCTGAGCTCCTTCTGCATGCTGCGTGACTTCCTTCTCTGCTGCTGGCTCACTGCCGGGACAGACGGTAATTGAAACTCTGGTTCTGCCAGCTCCACGTGACTTACCATATGCTTTTTGTTCCTGTTACACACCTGGGCCAAGTTTTCTGGTGGCTTTTGAAGCAGTTTGTTGACCTCACTCTGCGGCCCTGTGAGAACCCCACCTACTTGCTTTTGTTGAGCTAGCACCCCTTTGGGAGGAGGGAAAGTTCTTTCTTTGCCATGTGCGAGTCCTTATCCCAAACCCTAAGTCCTCCAGAGGTTCCTCCTTTATGGCAAAGGGCAAATAAACGTTGCTCTTTCTAATCCGCGGGCTGCTGCTTTTGCAAGCATAGGAATGTTCCCAAGAGTCTTCCTCTCACTCCCCCACACTCCCTCCTCCAGCCCCATCTCTCGAATCACCTCCTTGTCCTTCTCAGCATGCATCAGGACCTTCAAGGTTATGTTCAAAGGGAGAGAAGTTCAGCCCTCTAGCAGCATTTTGCTGAAAACCAGACTTCTTTTCTACTTAAAGAACATGGGAAGTGGACGTTTGAGAAGATATAAGTATTTTGCTGCTAGAATGCTCCAAGTGAGTCACTATGAGGTCGTGGAGATAGGATAGAGGCCGGCCCAAGGCCTCAGGCACAGGAGACCCACAGGTCAGAGATGAAGGTGGGATATAGGCCGGCCCAAGGCCTCAGGCACAGGAGACCCACAGGTCAGAGATGAAGGTGGGATATAGGCTAACAGAGCACCATTAGAGCAGAGACGACGGCAGGGTTAGGGGTCCACAGTAAGGACAGTTCATTCTGGAACCCCAAGGATGAAGAAGGGACCCCCTGTTCACTCCAGCATCTCCTCTATTCCCAAGTGAGTCACTGTGACGAGATGAGAGCAAGGCATAGGGTAAGTAAGGTTAGTTTATTCCAGACCCTAAGAGTGAATGGAGTTACCCTGTTCAGAATAGGGAAGTGAGAGAGGGACACCTTCTTTTCCTTCTTCCTTTATTTCCCCCCGTTCTGTCTTTGTAGACAGGTAATCATACCTCCATTCCACAGGGCTTACCCCTCAGATGTCTCCTCAAGAACTGGGAAAAGTTTACTCCCCGAAACATTAAAACAAACAAAAAACTAGTTTTCCTTTGAAATATTGTTTGAGCTAAAAATAAACTGGGAGAAAAGTTATAAAAGCTGGCCTTAGAACCCAGTCCCCTTACCAGGAAATCCTCAGATTGGCTCCCTCAGTCTTTTAGAGCCCAGAGCAGAATAAGGACGGGGCTAATGAGAAGGAGAAACGTGGGCACAAGGGGCAGGCTCAGCTCAACTGGCTGCTTTATAAGCTCCCAGCCGCATCTAGGTTGCCCTCAGAACACCCTCCCAGGTAACTGCCATTGGTGTGAGAAGCCAGGCCACTGGAAGGCAAACTTCTCCAATGAAATACAAGGAAAAAGCCCACACAGCTTGCCTCCGGCCACAGGCTCAGCCCCTGGAAACAAGACCGCCCTGAGAACTTAAGGGCCCCAAAACAGAATCCCAACCCCTGATGACCTTCAGCTGAAGGGGCTCTCTGCCCCAGCTGGCTTCCAAGTCAGACATTGTCATCAATAGGACAAATCCAAGGGTGACTCTGGAGGCAGCAAGTAAAATTATAAATTTCCCTCTTGGGTTTAAAAGCTGCCTATTCTGTGCTAATCTTCTCTAAGCAATTCTCCTCCAAATTCTGTTAGACAATGGGGGCAAAAGGCACCCCTTTCTTCCAAAAGAAAAGATTCACAACCTTTGGGCCAAAATGTACTTTCCAAGATGGATGCCTGCATGATATTTACCCAACCTCTAAATTCGTATTACCCTCTAATGGCTCTATTTCTCCTGCGAGAACTCCCTAAATCTGTAATTAATAACTTCAACCTGCAGAGTCTTACCTCAGGAGTTTAGAAATAGCCCACACTTATTTAGACAACCCTTGTAAAAATCTGAGTAATCTATTGAGAGGGGGATAACTTCTGCATATGCAGATAACCTTCTCATTTTTTCCCCTTTCGCAGAGCTCACACAGTGATATTAGAAAACTCTTAACCTTCTAACAGAAGGAAAATAACTTGTCTAATTAAAAGTTTATAAAGGTAAAGATGAATTTCTGGTAAGAAAGGTTATAAAGAAAGTAGATTTTATTTAAGAAAGGATCTTTTATGGTAAACTCTTGTCCTAAAGTTAAACAACTGGTTGTTTAAAAAGAGAGACGTTTAGGACAAGTCAGAAAGCCCAAGTCGTAGCTGGTCTGTGTAAGTTGTGAAAATATTTGTGAAAGAATTTATGAAAAAATGTTATCCTTTTAAAGGATATTAGACCCACTAAGTGCTTCATAAACTGCTACTATAACTCTTAACTGTACAACTTCCCTGTTTTAAAGCTAGGTAAGTCCTGGGTACATCTGTCATTAGATTATAGTTTCATCAGTTGTTTTGAGGTTTTTTTGTTTGTTTGTTTGCAATTTAGACTGACCCTGCTTATTCCTGTGAACCAATCAGTGATCTCTGGCTACAGTTCAGAGGGATGGGTAGTGTAAAAATCTGGATCAATAGTCTAATTCTAGGCACATATTGGAATCAGCTAGCAACCCCCTGCACCCAAGCCTTAGTGGGCGTGACTATAGCCACCAGCTTTCTGGACGTGTTGTCAGTCTTAAGATTTTTTTTAAACTGTCCTCATCTCCTTTCTTCATTTTGACATCTCTACTTCTCCTTTTTGGCCCATGTCTTCTAAATCTAATAACCCAATTTGTCTCCTCTTGCCTTCAGGCCATCAGGCTCCAGATGATCTTGAGTGAGGGATACTGTCCTCTCAATATTCAAGAGCCATGCTGCTGCAGGAAACCCCTAGTCTGCCCATCAGTGAGACACAACAGAGATGAAATCTCATCCCTTGGACCTGGATGAATTCCACTTTCATCAACCCACAGAGCCACCCTGCCCTGACAGCTAGCAAGAGGCCAAGATCCACAGAACCACCTGCCACCACCCCTCTGTTAGGAGGAAGCAGTTACAGAAGATTGACCTTTGTCTATTTTCTTCCCAAAATTGGGGTTTTGGACTCTTGTTGGGGGAAATGTTACAGTGCGTGTCTAGTCAGGCAGATATGAGTAGGGCAGGAGAGCCCCCCACCCCATCAGAAATGCAAGGCAGCCATCAGGTAATAGTCAGGTGGCTGTTACACTGTCTCTCTAAAATAATAATTTATCACAGCTGGCAACAGGGAAAGGCAATCTCCCAATAGATAGAAAACAGCTGAAGCTGGTGATCAGTAGCTTCCCAATAAAGCCTCAGGAGATGGGTGGGTGGGCTCAAGCATGTGCACTAAGAGGCAAAATGGCCAAGTTTAACCGGTATATGACTTTCTTCTAGGAACACCTGACTGGTAAAAAAGGAATGCCTCAGTGAACGTGCGCACAACTCCAGTAAACACTGCGCGCAGCCCCTCCCAAGCACTGGCAAGTCTAAGGTCAAACCGGGCACTTAAATCTCTCAGGTTGCCTGCCTGGCTCTCTTCCAACCTTACTTTCCTTTCATCACTGCTCTAAAACTTTTTAAATACTCTCTCACTCCTGCTGTAAAACTTGCGTTGGCCTCTCACTCTGCCTTATGCCCCTCTGTTGAATTCTTTCTTCAAGGAGGCAAGAATTGGGGTACCTGCAGACGTGTATGAATTTGCCACTGCTAACAGGCTGACCTGTGCAAATTCCCACCTCTCTCCCAGCCCTGCTCCGTGGCTGTGGGCCATCTCTCTCCCAGCCCTGTTCTGTGGCTGTGGACCCTCTCTCCCAGCCCTGCTCCGTGGTTGTGGACCACCTCTTTCGCAGCCCTGCTCTGTGGCTTATGGGCTACCTCTCTCAGCACCAGGTGCTTGTTGAAAATGCAGACTCCAGAACCCACTCCAGGACTCCCGAGTCACAGAATTTTCACAAGTTCCCCAGGTGGGTACTGTGTACACAGAAGTCTGAGAGGCACTGTCCTAAGTTGGGTGGTTTTGCACTGGAATGAGAAACAGAGTCCCATTTTCTTACAACCACCCCGTGCCAAACCCAGTACATGAGTCTGCAGCCCCATGGAGGTCCCACAAGTTGTCCTCTCCTCTATGGCTATAAACTCTTTTCACAGCTCCTTTTCACCCACCCATTCCTATCCAGCATGGGAGTGGAACCAAGCATGGAGGACCTCTGCTGCTCCCTCTCCTGTGCCCCATAGATGCGCTCCTTGTGCCTGCCTAGTGCTCACACTGTCCTTTTCACTGGGCTTCCTGCCTCCCCATCCTGAGCATTTTCGTCATCCTTAGAGGTGACTTGACTCTCACCCTGCTCTATTTCCCATCCACCAATTAGACATGAGAACGATGCGTTTTCTTCTACTCTTTATACCCCAATTCTTTGCTGACTGAGCACACAGGCCATGGATGCTGGCTGAGGAGGAATGGGATGTCATCACAGGTCCTGAACAGGTGGGATATTTCCACCAGGGTGCAGTATTTCACACTGATTCATGGATAGGAGTGGGTTGCTTTATAAATTCCTCCATTAGCTCAACTATTTCCAAGCCAAAAAACTGAAAACAGATCTGGAAGATGTTATAACATCATCTAATAACTGGGATGGGAAAATGGCGTGGAAATTTAGATATTAACATGGCTTTGTAGTCATTTCTCCTATAAACTCAAAGACTGCATTTGAGACAATTGGCCATCTCTGTGTTAGGGATTGTAAAACACTACATGACATCTCATTGGTTTTCATCATGCCTGAGCTTAAAAAAAAACAAACTATTGACTGAGCACAGTGGCTCATGCCTGTAATCCTAGCACTTTGGGAGGCTGAGGTGGGTGGATCACTTGAGATCAGGAGTTTGAAACCAGCCTGGCCGGCTTGGTGAAACCCCGTGTGGTGGTGTGCACCTGTAATCCCAGCTACTCGGGAGGCTGAGGCAGGAGAATTGCTGAACCCAGGAGGCGGAGGTTGCAGTGAGCCCAGATCGTACCACTGCACTTTATCCTGAGTGACAAGAGTGCTCTAAAAAACAACAAACTATTAATCAAAACTACCTCTGATGAAGCTTTTCATATAATTCAAAACCTGAACACAGGTGTTCCTTGCCTTTTTAATAAGGAATGGAATCACTGCTGAGAAGATGTGAAGATGACCAGAAAAAGCAGAATCTGTCCGGATGCTCAGCAGTAGGTGTGGGGGCGTGAGGGGCAATACACCTGTATCGTCGCTCCTCAGTGGGCTTCAAAGTAGACGTCAAGCTCTGAAAAAGCAAGCTCCATCTGTGATATCTAACAAGTCCAGCCACCAGCAAAGCCTACATGTGTGCCACTGCTCCTCCTCCCCGTCTTAGACCTCCTCATTTCCTATCAGCTCCTCCTCGCCTCCCTCTCTTCCAGCCACAGTGGCCTTCTCGCTGGCCGTGGCCATGCCGGGGGCTCCAGCGTCTGTTCCCGCTCTCTGGGCTACTTGTCCCTCAATGATCTGGAAGTCTTATCTCCTCACTGTGCGGGGTTGAATCGTGTCTAAATAAAGATGTGTTAACCTCCTAGCTCCCCAGCCTGTGAATGTGAGCGTATTTGGAAATAGAGTCTTCGCAGATGTCATCAAGTTAAGATGAAGCTGTTATGGTGGGACCTAATCCAAGAGGACCTGAGAAAAGGAGAAGACAGAGACACACAGGGAAGATGCTGTGTGGAGATGGGGCAGAGGCTGGAGGAGCAGCTGTGAGCCAAGGAGCACTGGGGCTAGAGGAGGCAGCGGGGCACCCACCCTGCAGGCACCTTGAAATAGGACTTCCGGCCTCCAGGACTGTGAGAGAAGAATTCCTGCTGTGTGAAGCCACCTGGCTTGTGCTCCTGTATTTAAAATGGCAATATCCCCTAATACCTTCTGATTCTACCTCACCTGCTGACTTTTCCCCTTGGTGCAAGTCAATTGATGGATGTGACATCCTGCCTGAGTTCAATGCTGTCTCCACTGCTCAGGTGCAGCTCTGCGCGGGCGGGGATGTTCATTTTGTTTGCTGGTGCATTCTAAGGGCCTAGAACAAGGCCTGGCACAGAGTAGGCATTTAACACCTAGTTTTTGGATGAAAAAATAGATATCTTCCCCCCGGTATCAGTGTATAAGTTAAGAAAACTTGCCCAACTTACGTTAATAAGATTCCTGTACAGGAAGATATATTTATACAGGATCATGTTCTCAAATGCATTCACAGAGCAGCTGCAGAAAAGAGCATCTTCCCTGAAAAAGCATTGCATTTCTTTTCTTTTCATTCAGGAGGCTGGTCACTGTGTCTCCAGGCTGCTTCCTCCCCCGCTGCAGTCCTGGTGGTCTGCTGTCCTCCTCCTTCGCTGGTCCTCCCTGCCCACACAGGTGCTCCTGCTCTCCTCCTCAGTTCTCCCTTCTCCTCCCGCCCCCAGGTGCTGACTCCTCTGCTCCTGACGAATGTCAAGCCTCTCTGCTCCCTTTTTCAGCAGCATCTATTCTTACTCCATCAGATTTTTAAAGTGATGTCATCAACCGCCCCTTGTGTGCTATGGATTATCAGGTCTGTCCTGGCCACAGGTGCCAAACCTCTGCATGCACCTGCACATGCTGGCTAATGCCTCACAAGCTCCTGACAGCGCGGTCAGATCTCAGCTCATATTCCCCCATCCATGTCCTGTGTGTGTGGCATGTGCGTCTGCGCATGTGCACATATGCCCATGTATGTGTGACTAATTGGCCAGCTAATGAAACCAGAGGTTGTGCCCTTGACTCTTCCTGTCTCTCGCCCCTCAGCCCCAGCTAATGAGCAAGCTGTGTCAGTTTTACCAATATCCTCCCTGGCAGGTGCACTTCTGAGAGGTCGAGGGCTGGAAAGTGAGTCACTCTCACACCATTACGGCAAGGAAAAAGCGAGGAAACTGCAAATTAATGACTTCTCATCGGAGGACTATTTCAGTCAAACAACTAACTATACCTTGAAAGCTCTTTGTTCTTGTTCATCTAGGGTACTCCTATACATTCTTCAAAACCCTGCTGGGAAGTCATCCCCAAACACCCCAAAATTAATAATTCATGCCTCGGTGCCCCTATACCTCTTAACACTTTTGCTCCACAGAGCCTCTTCTGCAAACTTTATTTTGCCAACAGGCCTGTTCCCATGGATTTCAGCATCAGGCAGACCTTGTTCCCAATTTTCTGCTTAGGGGATTCACCAACCCCGCCCCCCCCCAACCCAAGCTTCAGCTTCCTTAGATGTGAGGTGGGGGGAAACAGTCACAGCCACATGACATTATTTTCAGGATTTCACAAGGCAGTGAAAGTGGGGTGCACAGCACAGGGCCTGGTGCAGAAACAACACCCACTGCCATGCCTCTCTTCCAGCAGGGTCACGGTTCCCAAGGAGGAGCACTACAGTCTCAGCATCACCTCCACATTCAGCATGGGGTGCTCAGGGCCTTCCGATAAACAAAGAGTGCTAGTCAATTAGGGGCATGGGCATTTGAGGAGAAAAGTTATCTCTTTAAAGCAAGTTAAGTCAATGTTTGTGTCTTTAAAAAAAATCAAACTGCCAAACTATACTATTTTCTGAGTGGCTGCACCATTCTATGTTTCCACCAGCAAGGAGGAGTAATGCAATTTCTCCACATTCCTACCAGCATTTAAAACTGTAGGGAATCTGATAGGATTGTAGTGATGTCTCATTACGGCTGTTGGATTTTTGGTTTTTGAGACGAGGTCTTGCTCTGTTACCTAGGCTAGAGTGCAGTGGCACACTCAGCACACCATAGCCTCCACCTTCCAAGCTCAGGTGATCCTTCCACCACAATCTCCTGAGTAGCTGGGACTATAGGTACATGCCACTATGCCAGGCTGATTTCTGTAAAATTTATTTTTTGTATAGACAAAGTCTTAGTATGTTGGCCAGGCTGGTCTCAAACTCCTGGACTCAAATGATTCTCCTACCTTGGCCTCCCAAAGTGCTGGGATTACAGGCATGAGCCACTGTGCTCAGCCTTCATTACAGTTTTAATTTGCTCTTTCTTAATATTTAATGATGTTGAATATCTTTTCATGTGCTTATTTGCCATTTCTATCTTCTTTAGTGAAATGTTTGTTCTTTAATGAAATGTTTTACCCATTTTTAATTGGATTGTTTTTTGTTTTTATTACTATTGAATTTTTAGCAGTCTTTATATATTCTGGATACAAACCACTTGTTGGATATGAAGTTTGCCAGGATTTCCTCCCAGTCTGTAGCTTGTCTTTTCATCCTCTTCACAGAACAAAGTTTTAAATTTTGATGATGCCAGTTTATCAATTTGTCCTTTTATGAATTGTTCTTTTGGTTTCTAGTGTAGAAACTTAGCCTAGCCCTAGGTTCTGTAAATTTTATCTTATGTTTTATTCTAAAAGTTTTATAGTTTTACATTTAGCATTTACATCTGTGACCCACTTTCAGTTTTCTTTTGCTTAAGGCATAAGGTTTACATTGAGGGTCACTATTTTCCCTACAGCTGTCCACTTGTTCTAGCACCACTGTTCAAAAGGCCATCATCCGCCCATTGAATTGCTTTGGCAACTTTGTCAAAAATCAGCTGGTGGCTGAGTGCCATGGCTCATGCCTGTAATCCCAAACTTTGGAAGGCCAAGGCAGGTGGGTTGCTTGAACTCAGGAGCTTGAGACCAGCCTGACCAACATGATAAAACCCAGTTGGTACTAAAAATGAAAAATTAGCCAAGTGTGGTGGTACATTCATATAATCCCAGGTACTTAGGAGGCTGGCACATGACATTTGCTTGAACCTGGGAGGTGGAGGTAGCAGTGGGCCAAGATCGAGCCATTGCACTCCAGCCTGGGTGACAGAGCAAGACTCTGTCTCAAAAGAAAAAACAAAAAAGCAGCTGGCCATATTGGCATGGGTACATTTTGGGGTTCTTTGTTACAATATGTTGATCTATCCCTTCTCACTAACACATGATTTTGATTGCCATGCCTATATAATAAGCTTCAATGTCAGAATGTCTGTCATTTAATTTCTTTTTTCAAAAAAATATTTTAGCTATTCTAAATTCTTTGTCATTTCCTATCTATTTTAGAAAAAGCTTGTTCATGTCTATAAAAAAAAAACTTGCTGAAATTTTGCTAGAAATTTCACATTGGGAACCAACATCTTTAGTATTTTAACTCTTTCAATCCATGAATATGGTAAGTCTTTCTATTTATTTAGGTCTTCTTTGACATTCTTTCATCAACATCTCATAATTTCTACATATAAATACTGCAGATATTTTGTTAGATTTTGCCTAAATATACATTTCCTTTGGAGCTATTGTAAATGATACTGTGTTTTTTACTTTTCTTTCCACATATGCAAATGTAATTTGTTTTTAAATGTTGATCTTACATCTATGACCTTGCTCCCAGAAGTTTTTTGTAGATTTCTTGGGATTTTCTACTTCGAGGATTATTTCATTTGTAAATAGACGTTGATTTATCTCTTTAATTTTCATGTGTATGCCTTTTCTTCTTGCCTTATTGACCTTGCTACAACTTCCAGTGCTACCTTGAATAACAAGGTAAGAACTCCATCACTGCCTTTTTCCTGGTCTCACAGGGAGATGTTCAGATCTTCGCCTTTAGGCACGGTGTTAGCAGCAGGTTCCATGTACTATTTTGTGCACTGTATGAGTTTCTTATCTCTGTGTAACAAATCACCACAAAGGTACAGCTTAAAAGAACAAGCTAATACTCTGACAATTCTAGAGATCTGAAGTTGGAAATCAAATCTGGCTGTGTCCCTTCCAGATGCTCTAGGGGAGAACACACTTCCTTGCTTTTTCCAACTTCTAGAAGCTCCCCACATTCCTTGGCTCAAGAGCCTTCCTCGCAGCACCCCAGCCCTTGCTTCTACTGTCACATCTGTTTCTTTCATTCATTTTCCCTACCCAGATTACCCAGATATCCATCTCAAGACCTTGACCTCAATCACACGGGCAAAGTCATTTTACCATAAAAAGTAACATAATCACAGGTGCAGGTATTTTTAGGGTGTTGCTATCTTTGGGGGGCCTTATCTGCCCATCACACACCATGTTATAGTTGTCTTCTTACTTGTCCTTTGTTAATTATTCCTCATGATGTTCCAGCATCCAACCGAGTGGCCAGCACAGAAGACAGGCTCAGTAAATAGCTGCTGACAAGCCGAATGGGCGGCCGAGTCCATATTCCCTCTTTATCAGCCTTGGAAAGCCTGAGCCTGTGTGGGTGTTCTGCACAGGTACGGTGATTAATTTCTTCTGAACACAAGACTGATGACAGCCGGTGTGATGTATACCAGCAGATTCATGGGGATCCTGGAAAGGAATATTTGAATTTTGGCTTTAAAAAATTCAAGGGGTGGGTTTTCCACAGACACATCCACAAGCAAATGCTCGTCACCCCAGAATGCACCCCAGAATGACTCAAGACGGGACAGACCAGACAGGCCGGGGATAAAGAGCTCCCTCCTCCTGTCCTCTGGACGCCCTCGGCCTCCAAATCCGTGCTTTAGAGATACACGCATTACGCTGGCCCAACTCAGCAGCTCCTCTTCTTTCAAGAGACTGTTTGTTTTTGCCTCTTGTGTCTTCATTCTTCCTCCTTATCCCTGGCCCTTGCCGAGCAGGTCTGCCGTCTCCCTCTGAGCCCAGCCCTCCTTGGGTGGCCGCCTTCCCTTGCCCCTTCTCAAACAAAGGCGCAGCAGCCCAGAGGACAACCGGGCGGGTGGAGTGGGAAGAAAGCAAGTTTCCTTGGCTTTTCCAGGATTAACTCAGGGCTGGCTGAGTTGAGTAATTGAGGCCAGGTCATGGGTAGATCTGGCTGAGGGACTTCCGAGGTTTTGCTCTGGGTGTGTCTGCCAGGCAGTGGGAGGATGGTGGCGGCATCACCAAGCCTTGCAGCAGGAAGGAGAAGCCCCCCAGGAGGGCAGATAATGGGGAATTAAAGTCCCAAGATCCGCCCAGGGGCTTGGGGACCTTGCCTGAATCGAAAACTTTGGTTTGGATTTTTAAAAAGAAGTGTTTGGTTTTTGTTTTTTCTTGGTCTTTTTAAATGAGAACATTAGTGTTTTTCCTCAGGAGCGCAATGGCGTGTGGCAGGACAGGTCATTTGCAGGCCCGGGCTTGTGTGGCAGGAAGTGTGGTCTCCCTGGGGCCTGTCCCTTAGCTGCCCGCAGCGCCACAGCTATTGCAGAAACCGGGGCACCCCAGCAGATGATTCCAAATGCTCCCTAAGGGAGCAGACTGCCCGCCCCTGAAAACCCGAGCACGGGTTATTTAAAAGGCTTTTTATTCACTGTTTGTAAAACGTAATGTCCTCTAGAAAGCCCGCTTTTCTCATAAGGCATAAAGAGGAAAGACATTAATTCACGTATTGATTGGCTACAGCATTGAGACGGCCCTTCGCCCCGGGGGCGGCTTGCCTGAGATGGGACAGCTCTGGGAGTCCTGAGTAGTTGCCTTTGGAAGCCACGTTGGCCGAATCTCACGTCAAGGTGGAGGCGCCTCTGATAGGCATTGAGTGGCCTTTAAATGATCCCATGCTGCTTAGGGCACACAGCTCTGGTGTCCGCTTTTTGAAAAAATAACTTTTCCTACGTGTTCTCAGTAAAGAATGGAATCCCCACACACTCCCGTGCACACACGTTTCCATGCACACACACTCCCATTACCACAAACACCCATGTACACACACTCCTATGCACACATACTCTTTCCAGGCACAGATGCACACTCCCATGCACACACACTCCCATACACATATACTCCCATGCACATACACTTCCTTGCACACACACTCCCATGCACACACACTCCCATGCACACACACTCCCATGCACACACAGTCCCATGCACACACACTCCCATGCTCATATACTCCCATGCACACACTCCCATGCACACACACTCCCATGCACACACACTCCCATGCACATACATTCCCACCCATGGACGCACACTCCCATGCACATATACTCCCATGCATGCACACTCCCATGCACACACACTCCCATGCACACACACTCCCATGCACACACACTCCCATGCACGCACACTCCCATGCACACAGTCGCATGCACACACATTCCCATGCACACACTCCCATCTACACACTCCCATGTACACACAGTCCCATGCACACACACTCCCACGCACACACACTCCCATGCACATGCAGTCCCATGCACACAGTCCCATGCACACACACTCCCATGCACACACTCCCATCCACACACTACCATGCACACACTGTCATACACACACACTCCCATGCACATACACTCCCATGCACACACATTTAAAAAACATAACCAGCTCCTTAGGGTGCTCTCCTTTGAAACGGCAACAGTAAGGCTGGGGGTGAATTATGCAGCCTACGCTTACCCTCTTCTGTGACCATGAGCTCGGGGGCCCCCAGCTAGCCTCCCCTACTGCTTTAGATACATGCGTTTTTACTCATCTTTGGTATTTTGGAGAGGACAACATGTGCCATGCAAGTCTCCTTGACTCCCGAGTCAGCTTAGAGGAAACCCCCCTCCACACCCCACTGGGCCTCGGGTGCGGCTGTCCACCTCTCGCAGAGCAGCTGGCTCAGGCTGCCTCCAGGACAACGGTCACTCCACCTGACCAGATCCACATGTGTTCTCTGGAGTGAAGGGGACATGAGCGTTTCTGTTTTCTAACAGCGTTGGGAGAGGCTGGAAAAGGGTGGAGGGGAATGTGGGATCTGCCTCCGTCAAGCTGCAGGCACAGATCTGAGCCTTGTGAGCAAGTGTGAGGGCCGGTGCTGACGCAGGGCTCCCTGGAGACCCAGTGGGGTGTGGAGCTACCCCGGAGGAGGCCTGGGTGGGGGGCCTAAAGGCAGGAGAAGCAGCAGCTTTTTCCCATGATGGGCTGTGGTGGTTTTTGTGTCAACCTGACCGGGCCGTGGTGAAACATTATCCTGAGTGTGTCTGAGGGTGTTTTGGGTAAGATCAGCGTTTGACTCGTGGCATTGAGTAAAGTGGGTGTCCTCCTTGCTGTGGGGGCTCGTTCCGCAGCGGAAGGCTCAACAGAACAAGCACCATGAACCCCCATGTCCTGGAGGAGAGTGGAATTCCTCCTGCCTGACAGCCTTCGACGTGGGACCTGGACTTTATTCCTTCTTTTGAACTGAGCTGAATCCCAGGTTCTTCTGGGTCTCAAGCTGTTCCTCTAGACTGGAAGGACGCCCGCGCCTCTTCGGGTATCCAGCTGAACCTCACCCAGCAAATCCTGGGATCTGACAGCTATGGGGATGGTGGAAGCCGTGACTCCCAACCAGTGTCTCTGCCTCCCCTGTGGTTGTGCCACGCTGGAGAACCCTGACCAGTACAGTGGTGAAGCCCCACCATGCAGCTTCACAGGCAGCAGAGGTGACTGGGCCAGAATGTGTCTCTCACACAGACTTACACACACATACGCACTTATATGCATACACACTTGCACATGCACTCACATGCACATACTTATGTACACACACACATACACACTCACAGACACATGCATACAGACCCACCCACACTTTCACACTCACACACAGATTTACACACACACATACACTTACACACACTTACACTTATACTCACATTTATACACATACAAACACACACATACACAAACACACTTATACACACATATACACACTTATACAGACACACACACACATACACTTATACACACACACATCTGGGTCCCAAGACGAGTTGAGAGATTCTTCAAGGGGGCTAAGAAGCTGCAAGGGACAGTAAGTAGCATTGGCTTGGGACCCTTGTCATTTGGACCCAAAGCCACATCCACTGCTGAGCCTGAGGCTGCGGGACCAGCATCACCCGGCGTTAGAAACGAGACGCAGCCCTTCAGCAGGGCCACCTGTAATCAGGCCCTGCAGCCTTAGACGGTTAGAGCCAGGCTGCACCTGCCGGGATTCTCCTGTTTTCCATACCTGGAGCTTTCTCAGTGTTTTCTCTGCGTTTCGTGAATTCATCAGTGCCCAGGCGTTCTTTTATCAGGTGTGACAAACGTTGATAAGGACACAGTTTGCCCTTTCTATTTGAATTCAAATTCTTTCTCCAGCCTGACTTCTTGAGCCAGCAGGATTTATTTCTGCCCTGGCGTCTGGGGAGCCACCCTCCCGGTGGCTGCTGCCTTCCTGGGTGCATTTGCATCTAGGCATGGAGTATAGGGTCACAGGGGCAACCCAGGGGAGAAATGGGAAGGGGGCCCACGTGGGCCTATACTCCATTTGCCTGTTCTAGCCATGGGGAGCCCGGGGACATCTCCAAGGAAAGGGTCCTAATATAGCTCATTTCATCCCTGCATCAATGCCTGCCAAGCCTTAAATAATTAGGTACAAAAACCTTTGAGAGCAGAGCACACCCGATTGTGACTCTCTCCAGCTAGATAGATCCCCACCCCCTCTGTCTCTGAGCCAACTCTGGGCCAGGGAGCCAGGCTGGATTGGCAGAGAGGTTCTCAGTCACGCGCCTGCCCCTGAATTCAACAGTGAAAACGTCCACCCCGGGCAGTTGTCAGTCTCCGGCCACCTTCCCCCCTGCTGCCACTGCTTTGCCATCATTTACAGTGTGACACTCTCCACACTGAATCTAGTCCACAGAAAACACCACCGAGCTACACATAGAACTTTACAAATAAATCTACAGATGCCCCTACCCTGACAGAAAGGAAAAACATAATGAAAATAACTAATGAAAAAAGTCCTGTGTGTATGTATTCAGCATGTAAATTCTGAAGCATGATTACCCTAGAGGAAAGGGCTCCAATCTTATCGGAAACCCTTGAGTGGAGACGTGTTTCAGAATTCATATTTCTAAGGACTTTTTCCTGGTAATGGCCTTCTTATACAGAATATTCAGATCAACTCTGTTAGGGCCTGGGCAGTGCCTTCTAATCAAACGCATTAATGTTTCTGAAGCACAACATGTAAATAATCACACAAAACAGGATTTTAGAAATTGGCTATTAACAGCCTCACGCAAGTGTGGCACAGACTGCCCTTGGGTTGAGCACGCAGCCCCTGGCCCTGGCCTCAAACCCCCCACCACCTCGTGGAAGCACGTGCTCTGAACTGCTGTGAGTCGGAGTGATGGGGCTAGCGATGGGGCCAGCGGCACCACTGGGTGAAGTGGCACCTGGAGCCAGCCTAAGCCCACGTGGGCCCCCATTTCTCCCCTGGGTTGCCCCTGTGTCCCTATACTCCATGCCTGGAGCTGACCAGCTCTGGGGCTTGCCCAGGGGCTTGTCTTGGGGCCCGGCCCAGCACATCTCCCCCTGGCAGGCCCAGCACGTCTCCCACACAGCCGTGTGAGGCTGGGCTGCCAGAATAGGGCTGGCGTGCTGGTTGCAGGTGATTCAAATAGCTTAAACAATCAGGGCTCTTCAGAAGAGGCTTTGCCTGCGGACTTGCACACCCCAGGCATGTCCTGTTGGTTCAGGTCAGATTTTTGCCACTAAATGGATTATGAAAAGAACTTTGGGTTTTCAAAGCTTTTCAGATTTCTGAGTTACAAGTAAGGAATGATAGCTCAATAGACACGCACTTTTATTTCTGTCCACCTCTTGGAGTGTGAGAGTTACACGTGTGGAGTACAGTGTATGGGCCGCCTGAGGACTGCAAGGCCATTGACATCGATGCGTGATTTCCCAAGATGGTAAATAATTCCCAGAAAATTCTCAAACAAAACTAAGTTCAATCTTTATACTAGTGACATTCCTGGAACATTCAGTGTGTGCTAAGCCATACCAAAAAATTCTTTATGTTTACACACAGAATGGAGTCAGGGTCCAGTGCAAATAATCACACGTCAATTTCTAGCTCCCCTGGGACCCGGTGAGACGTTGGGAAGGCGTGAAGGATGTAAATCAGAGGCAGCTTGATATGGCTTGGCTGTGTCCCCACCCAAATCTCATTTCAAATTGTAGTTCCCATGATCCCGTGCGATGGGGGGAGCCTGGTGGGCGGTCACGGAATCACGGGAGTGGTTACCCGCATGCTGCTGTCCTTGTGATAGTGAGTTCTCATGAGATCCGATGGTTTTATAAGGGCCTTCCCTTTGCTCGGCACTTCTTCCTGCCACCATGTGAAAAAGGGCATGTTTGCTTCTCCTTCCACCATGAATATAAGTTTCCTGAATCCTCCCCCGCCATGCTGAACTGTCAGTCAATTAAACCTCTTTCCTGTAAAAGTCACCCAGTCTTGGGCAGTCCTTTACAGCAGTGTGAGAATGCACTAATACCCGCTCTTCTCTATTAGGAGGTGTCCCCACTCTGAGGGACAAGCGCCCCGGCCTCCACCCACTAAACGACAAGAGTGAAACCCAATCATCTCCGCAGGCTGGCACAGTCACACAAATTCCCACCCAGCCCCTTGTGGTGGTTCTGCCCCTTCCCCCTCCTCCCCTGCAAGCCTGAGCCCCTCACCAGATCCTCTCCACGACGGCTGGGCTGGAGACCAGCGACCTTTCGTTGGCCCTGTTAGGAGTTGAACTGTCTCCCTAAAAAGACATGCTGGAGTCCTAAGATACCCCAGAATGTGACTGTATGTGAAAATCTGGCCTTAATGAGGAAATCAAGTTAAAAAAGAGGTCATTCAGGTGGTCCCAAATCTTCATAAGAAGAGGGAGTTTGGATGCAGAGATGCGTGCAGAGGGAAGGTGACATGAGAAGGCCCAGGGAGAAGCTGGCCACAGCCCTGGGGAGAGCCCTGGAGCAGACCCTGCCTCACAGCCTGTGAGGGAGCCGGCCCTGCCACTCTTGGATTTGGGACTGAGAGAATCACTGTTGTTATGCCAGCCAGCAGCTCTGTGTTAAGTGTCCTAGGGACACCCCTGCAGCCCATCCACCCTCCACACGGCCCTCCACTCCCAGCACGCTCCCGACCCTCCCCCCGGGCTCTGGGCTGCAGGTGCTGTGTGCTTCAGTGTTCTCCCTGAGGCCCCTGCTGACAAGGCAGGACAGCACCAGGCCCCCCATCTGTTCCTGGCCCAAAAGCAGGCGCTTCCACCAGCCAGCAGCTCCTGGACAGGGCGCTCCCAGAAACATGCGAACGAGCGCCCCACAGAAGTGACAAGTGAGAGGCAATGCTAAGGCTTATTTGTTAAGAATAATAATTATAATTGTATAGAAAATGTATAAGTAAAAAAGTAGGTAAACATTTATAAAGATGATTTTATGCTATTGTCTATCACTAAGAAATAATGTGTCATAACTGATCCTTGGACAGTGGTCTCCTGCACAAAGTGTTAGAGTCCAAGCTCCCCCGTTGCACGCACATTGACCAATCTGTACTTTATCCTTGTAAAGGTTGCTGTGTGCTGCCTTCCAATTTCAGCACATACCTGTGATATTATTTGTATAATATACACGAGTCAAATTCTGAGCGTTGCTTATGCACTTATTTCATCTAAGCTTCAGTCCATATTCCCACCGAGGCGTCCATTCCTGCGGGCCTCTCTCCGTCTGTGCTGAGCCTTCCTGGCACGGGGAAGGGCAGTGCTGTGTTGAGTTGGCTTCCTCCTTCCAGTTCCGCAAGCCTCAGCTGTCACAGCCACTGCCAAACTGGACCCTGGTTTACAGAGGGAGTGGCTGTCATTTCCCACAGCAGAGGAGGGGAGAAAGCCCAGTCATGGCAGGTGACACAGGCCACAGAGGCCTCCTGGTGACACAGCTGGCACAAAACCCTCTCACTTCTGCTTCGTGAGTGTCACTCAGACCTCGAATGGAAAGATGGCACCTTGTGCTAAGCACCCGTCCCCAAGCTCAGGTTCGCATCACAGACAAGAGAGCAAATCGTCCATCTCAAAGCACTGCCAAGCGAGCCAGCAGATATTCTTGAATTTTACTTGGTGCCAGTTATGGGCTGCGAAGAAAAGGAGGTGTAAAGATGGCCGCCACCCACCAGGAGCTCAGAGACCCTGAGGACAGCACTGGCAACGTCACAGGTGCTACAAGGGTACCGTGGCCCTACTGGAGGACGATTTGGCAGCTCCTGGCAGTCACGACCACTCCAGTTCTCCAGTCAGATTCTCTGTGATGGAGTTTGGAAATAGAAGACTCACATCAACACTTTTGCTTGAGGTGGGAATAATAATCTGCTGCTTATTTTAAAGTTCTCTACCTTGAGTCTTGTGCACAGCGGTATTGGTGTTGGTAGCCATATGTCAAAGGGAGATACGGGCATGGCAGACAGAAGCAGAAAGCCCAAGGTCATTTAACAGTCGCAGAGGCCTGGTTTTATTTTTGAATTATCCCATGATCTTTTTCTAAAGACTCCCAGCTCCACTCTACAATGCAGGGCATTCTCATTTCAGAGGCCCCCCTCCCTCATCAGCTGCAACTGACGGCCACTTGATTTACAGATTCTCTAAGGGTTTATTGTGTACCTAATAAGGATCAGGTACAACAGTAAGCCTGCAAATACAAGTACCATGAAACCCAGTTTCTGTTTCCAACAAGCCAAAATCCAGTGAAGAGCCTGACCCACAGAACTGAAAGACAGTAGTGACCCAGCTGGCACTTGCTTCTATGGGCACTTGAAGAAACGGCGCCCACATCAGCCGAAGCAACCCAGGAGGCCTTCCCAGAGGAGGGGAGCTCTGAGATGAGGTCTGCGGTGGAAGGAGATGCTGCCGGCACACAGGTGCATGGAAGCCGTCTCAAGAAGAGGGAGGAGGCTGCACAGCTCACCCCTAGAGCCACGGCTTTCAAATGGAAACAGAAGTTGGAGAGGAAGCAGTTCTCAAAGCTGCAGGGTGCGACAATGGGAGAAGAGAGTGGGGTGGAGAAACTGAGACCCAGGACACCCCTCCTCAAAGCCCTGCCCCTCCCCGAGCTCCAGGGCTGCACACACTGGCCCTGGCCCCACATGGGCCCTGCTCATGGCAAGCCTCACTTCTCACCGCTGACACTGAGCATGAGGCTGACACCACCTCCCACAGCTTCCACGACCAGAGCCATGGCTACCACAGGGCCCAGGGGCCCAAGTACTCGGTTGCCGGACCCCAGCCCCAGCCCTTCTGTCCCTGCTGGCACAGCCGCGCACCTCCTAGACAGTGTGGTGCTGTGTAAGGGAGATCCAGGAAAATACACAATCCTCTTTTTAACTCAAAGAGTACAGATGTAAATCTCGTACAAGCCAGAAATGTGTCTCCAGTGACTCCTGTCGGTGGGTGGTGGCGGGTGGAATAAAGCAATGAGGTGAACGCTGCACTCCGCTGAGCTGGCTGGGTCCCCTGAGTGGCTGTCCTGCCCTCCTTCCGGCCTCCTGTGCTCATACCTTGGGCACCGCCAGTGCTTAGACTTCCGAGAGAGCAGGTGTTCCCCCAGGCTCGGGAGCAACATGAACGAGACCTTCCCCCAACCCCGTGGGAACCAACCCATGTGTTGAGTCAGGTATCAGCAGAGCCCACTGTGTTGAGGCAGAGAAGGCCACATGCACCCAGACATCTGACCCACAGAGGAGAGAATTCAGGAGGAAACCAGCCGCAGTGGGGTTGATAAGATCAGAACCTCAGAACCAACCTTCTGTTGGCCCCACCAGAAGGAGGGAGCTTTCCACAATGCCTGTGGCTCGGTCTGGAGGTTGCAGCTTGCAAAGCTCCCTGAGGTGTGGTGGTCGGCCAGCACCTTTGACCCAACACATGGGTTGGTTCCAAATCCACATGACGCCGTAGCCCGCAGGCTCACAGGCTCCTCCTCAGGAGCCAACTCCATCATCAGAGGCAGCTGCCATGAGCGCCGTGCCGGGAAGAAATCTGGTAGAAGGCACCGAGACACTTTCCTGATGTCTGCTGTGCACAGAAAGGCAGAATGGGAAACGCTGTCAGGTCTGGCACAGGTCTGAGGTGACACTCACAATCAGGAGATCCCAGACTATGCAATCAATTCATCTGGTGGTGACTCAGAAACAGTTGCTGCCACTCATGGGTGTTCCCAGCACCTTCACAGGAGAGGAGTGGGAGGCAGCAGACCAGAATCCAGGCGCCCAGAGTTTCATTGGCACGTCTGTCACCGGGCGAGGCTGGGCCACAGCCTGGAGGGAAGGCAGAAGAGAACGTTCCGTGATTTCACACAGTGGGTCCTGCCTCTCCAGCAGTCCCACGCAGCGAGGCACCGCGGGCTTCTACTGATGCAGACCTGCTTCCTGGGCATTCTTCTTCTGTGGTCCATGCAAGGTAATCCTTTCAACTGTCTGGAAGTGTCTACAAATAAGTGCCCCCCACCCCCCGGCAGAACTCCCAAATAGTCACCCTGTTGCCCCCACTCCCCTCCACCCTGGGCTGCCCTGACCCAACTCCCATGGTCCTGCTGGAAGCCACCGGCAAGCCCAGGAGGGTATTTCAGGCATCCAGGGAATGTGCCTACACTGGGAAGCGGCACCAGAGGCTTCGTTCCAGTCCGCGTCGGCGCTTGAGCGCTGCATCGCTTTCAGCCTCCCGCTGTTTCCTCGGGGGAGTTTATGGCACTAATCAGAGCCCTCTGCCATCTGGAGCCCGCAGGTGCCACAGGTTTGAAAAGTAGATTTACAGACTGCCATTGTCCAGGGCAAGGCCGGCCTCCAGCCCCTGCTTTGACAGGATTTGGAAAACGTTTAGAATGTTTAACTCCTTGGTGGTGCTTAAAGAACTGACTGGGAAAACATGTGCTTCAAGATGCAGGTGTTCTGAGAGCAGCAGGAGCAGCACAGGGCGGAGAGCCAGAGGATGGCTGGCGTAAGCTTGAGCCCCGCTTCCTCCAAGTCTCCCTCTTCACCTGCAAAATGCGGAAGGCCAGTCTTATTGGGAAAACTCGAATATCATAAGTGAAGTACTTCAATTCTTATCACTGAACTGTTCTACAAATACCTATGGGGGCTGTCGGCCTGGAGTGCACACGAGCTGCTTTACTTCGAGTGTCACCTGGATCGATCAGTCACGTCAATGTGAGTGACAAGCCTACCAGCTGCGCTCCCTGTCCGTGAAGATAGCTGTCTTTCCCCCCTTTCTTTTGTATAACCCACAGGCTTCTTATAATGAGTTACTACCTCATTATAAGAACATCGCATGTTCTGAAAATTACAGCTTCTGAAGGACAACTTCTTAGAAGCAAGATTTGTCACCAAGAAAAGAATATGTTGTCACTAGAAATGATATTCCCAAGGATTGGTGACTGCCTCCCTAAGCAGTTTCCTATCAGGAGGCCCCAGAAAGCTCCTGATAGTTGCACTAGCTAAGGGTAAGTAGATGATCTCATATTCTTTACTTTGAGATGAAGAATTTAAACGTGGACTAAGTGACTGTCAGGTGGGTGTGTACCCTGCTAAGAGAAGAGGTGGGTTAAAAACCATCTGCATTGCCCATCCCTTGTACCATAAGCCGACCCTATAATCACCAAGCCCTCCCTGGGGTGGGGCAAGCCCGGGGTGCAGCATGGGCAGACTGGACCTCACCCCGCCACCCATCTCCAGCCGCTGCCTCCCTCCATCCCTCCTCTCTGGGCTGATCTCTCTGTGAACTTGCATCTCCCAATGTCATTTGTGTTGTTGCTTTCAGCACTTCTCTTCCAGCCCCCTCTGCTCCCTCAGTCCCCTCCACTCTCAGGGAGTTATTCCTGAGTGCAAAGCACAAAAACCCTAGGGGATGCTGCCTCCAGGCTAGATGGGAATTCCTTGTGCCATCCTACCAGAAACATATCTTGCCTTGCTCAGGATTGAATTGATTTTTCTAAGACATTGGTTTGGCCATGTCATAAATTTCCCTTTCTTGAGAGATTCTATCACATGGATGTCTCGGCGCACCAACACTGAACCAGGTACTTGGTTTGGTGATGGGGGCAGAAAGATCTGGATGATAGCTCCTAACTACAGAAAGCTTACAGCAGGGTAGGGTCTAGTCTTGGACGTACAATGTCTACTTTTAGGAGGAAGCTGATTCCAGGCCCTTCCAACCAAGTGTACAGAAGCAATGACACAGGCAGCTTCCATGGAAGAAAACAAAACAGGAAACACTGCGCTATGTTTGGAGACTTAGACAAACCACAAGGAGACTCCTTTAAAAGTAGTGGACCTCAGCAGCAGACAATCAGGAGAACGTCTCACCCCAACAGCATGAAGACAAGCAGAGGATGACGGGAGCCAGGCGGTAGGAATCTTGGGAGCTTGGCTTGAAGAACAGCAGCATGGCACTTGTTGAGGTGACAGTTGAGTAAAGACCCAAAGGGACTGGAGAAGCAGGCTGGAAAACCACCTGGAGGGAGCATTTTTCAGAAAAAGGATGAGAACAAAGGGCTTGAGAGGGCCCGTGAGTCAGGACTGCTCAGACAGCCAAGGTCATGTCCACTCTCGTCTCATTAGCAGAGCTGGCTGTGCAGCCAAGTTGAAAGTCAGCAAGGCAGGGTCCGTGCTTCTCCCATGGGGATGTTGGGGCCAGGACACAGGCAGTTGGGGGGATAATAATCTAAATACACGGAGGGAGTGAGCAGTTGGGAGCAGCTCTTCCGCTGCCGTTGCAGATGGCGTGGGCTGCCAGCTAGACTAGACAGGTGACGGAGAAGCCAAGGATTGGAGCTGGAGGCTCAGGAGAAAAGCAGGGCCTGGATTCTAAATGGTCAACTTGTAAATGGTATTTACAGTCACAGACCGGACGAGATCACCCAGAAAGTGGGGGAAAAAAGAAGAAGAGGCCTTCAGAGAAGATACTGAGAATACTGGAAATCATTGTTGAAGATCTGAAATAAAATAGGAGCGTTTGGTAGGTGGGAAATTAGGTAAAATTAGAGTCAACCTTCCCAGTCTGCAGTGCATCAGGACACAGGGAAGGCTGTTACCCCACAGAGGCTCAATCTCACCCCCAGAGCTTCTGGCTCTGTAGGTCTGGAGTGAGGCCCAGGTGACACTGGCAACACGAGTGGGTCTGAGGGCCTCGGATATGGGGTGAGTCAGATGGTGTCAGGCAACATCAGAGTGTTGAACTGCAGGAGGTCTGGGGTCCTCAAGGACCAGGAATATGCAGGGAGTTGGCAGCCCTTGAGGGAAGGCAGAACTCAGTGGAACACGCAGCCCAGAGAATTTTCTGGGGAGAAGATAAGGACCAAGGGCCTTGCTGAGCCCTCACTCCCGCCAGCAGGCCTGACTGCAATGGCAAGCCCATCTCAGGCTGCGGCAGACCTGCCCTAGGGCCTCTGACCTCACAGGGCCTGAGGTGCAGACCCGTGGCTGGCAGGAGACGCCCTGGGTACTGCTGTCACCATGGTGCCCACAGGCTGAGGTGGGGTCACCTGGAACTCAAACCATCAATACCGGGTTCCTTCAAACCTTCAATTCCGGGTTCCTTCAAACCGTCAACACCGGGTTCCTTCAAACCGTCAACTCCGGGTTCCTTCAAACCGTCAACACCGGGTTCCTTCAAACCGTCAATACCGGGTTCCTTCAAACCATCAATACCGGGTTCCTTCAAACCATCAATTCCTTCAAACCATCAATACCGGGTTCCATCAAGCCATCAATACTGGGTTCCTTCAAACCTTCAATACCGGGTTCCTTCAAACCTTTAATACCAGGTTTCTTCCACTGTTTGAGAATCAGCATGGCCGCATCCAAACAAAAGTATCTTATAAGAAGTCACATTAGCATTTGGCATTTCCAGCTTGCTCCCACCGGCCCCATAAGATCCTTAAAGGACGTAGAAATGTCTGGCGTACGTCTCTGCACCTGCAAAGACGTTTCAGTGCACCTCAGCCTCTGGGATCCTCTCTTCCTCATATGCTCCTCAACAACCCAACCCTTGCTGCTTCTCTGAACGCAAATGCTCCTGACATGCCACCTGTGGAGCTTCCTTCTTGGGGGGGTCCCCTGAGGAAAATGCAGCCTCCAGGTTGCATTGGGCAGGGAAGGGTTTGTACCCTCCCACAGGGGGTGGGGACACAAGGGCGGTTCACAGGGGTCAGGAGAGGTACCCCGAATCCACTTCACTTTCTCTCCCCAACTCTCAGGGCATTTTCCCAGGTGCTCAGGGCTGAGTCCATTATTCCACGAGGCAGGGACGGGGTCTAATCCATCCTTGCTGCCCCACAGCAGGAGGAGAGCAGCTGCTGACTGGGAGCCCAGGAGCTCAAGGTGGCCTGGGGGTGCCAGCACCAGCTCAGGCTGCACAGTCTCTCCCTGCCATGTCCAGAGGCTCCTGCTCAGCCTGGGAGCAGCCTGCAGAGTCAATCCTGAGTCTCCTTTCTGGGCACCTGCTGTCACCACAGCACAGACCACGTGAGGCCATCCCGATTGCTTCTCCATCTCCTGGGTGGGTTATGGGGGAGATATGGGTGGGGCAGGCTCAGCTTTGCATTTATTACTCTGAGACAGCAATGGATCTCCAGAAAGCTCTAGAACAGACAGGCCATTGTGGCTGGTGATCCAGCCTGGTTAGGACACAAAACATGAGCTGGGCTGCCAGAAGAGAGCGCTGGGTCTCTGGGCATGCAGGGGCACTCCAGCGTGTGGGTGAACCCACTGACCTCGCGCGTGGGAAAACAGCGAGCATGTGCTACCTCTAGACCCTGAATTTCCGTGTTTTCATTATTTTCCTCATAATCTTAAGACTCTTGAGAATTGAGCCGCCCTGCATGTCACAAAGACCCCTGCGTACATGCCTGGCACCAGCCTGCCTGCATTCAGCAGGGCACCTCCATGAATCATGGGAAAAGCAACTCTCTAAACAAGAGGAAAGGAACTCGCCCACGATGCATTTTGGGTCCGGCCAGTCCCAGTTTCTGCCTACACATGGGGCTGGCTGGGGAGGGGCTGCGGCTTCCGGAGAAACAAGGGCCCAGGCCTCTCCCAGGTCCCCCTGAGCTGCTTGGGAAGCCCGTCATTTCGGGTTTGTGTGTTACAC
Organism: Sapajus apella; assembly: GCF_009761245.1. NCBI lineage: Eukaryota > Metazoa > Chordata > Mammalia > Primates > Cebidae > Sapajus > Sapajus apella. The sequence continues at coordinate 106,840 of NW_022437105.1, forward strand.
ACAATTCCCTTGGGACCTCTGCCCCTCTCTCCTCGTAAACTCCCATCCAACAGAGAAAGGAAGCCCTTGTTCATGAGATAAGGGCTCCCTTCTCTCCAGTCAGGAACTGACACAGAGATTTCATCAGCCTGGGAGAAAAATAGCTCCCCTGGTTCTCAGTGTGGCCGTCTCTCTTGGTGGGCACGTAACTGGCTGCCAGGGTCCCGCAGAGCCTCTGGACTTGCTCTCCAGGCCCCACGCCTGCAGGATGCCATCTGCTGTCCTTAGTATGGTCTGGGCCAGAGGCGGATGGGGTGGTCTGTGCTCTTTAAATGAAGGGTAAACAAAGGTGCTTCCTCAAAGTGAACCATGCCGAGCAAACTCATGTGAGCTGGCTTCCTTCCCTTCAATCCAAGCACTTGCTCCCATGGAGTTCAAAGCATTTCTTGCCAGACCCAATCTTGAAGTTGGAGGAAAGTGTATCCAAGCTTCATGACTGTGCCTCGTTCCTTACTGTGTTCTCTGTCTGCCCACCTGCACCCCCGTGGCATCAGATCCCACCCTAAGTTGGTGGTCACTTTAGGACTGAGCCTTCTCCTCAGGCTGTCCAGGGTGGGGTCTCTGCCAGGAAGCAGTGGAGCCCTGTCACCAAGGGCCAGGTCTTACATTCGGCCTCTGGTGAGCCTGGAGTTGCACCTGCGTCCTCTGAGAAGTCAGCTTCCTCAACACAGCGGAACACACACATCTGAAGAAGGCAGTTTCCCACCTCTTCCTAACATCCCAACGAAACCACAGCTGTCAAAGAGCCACCAAACCGAACAACCCCTGACGAGATGACTGACTAAGCCTGTGGAGCCTGAACCTTTCCTCCCCATCCCCTCCCTCCCTATCCTCTCCCTTCCCATCCTCTCTCCTCCCTGTCACCTCCCTTCCCCTGTCACCTCTCCTCCCCATCCCCTTCCTTCCCATCCTCTCTCCTCCCTGTCACCTCCCTTATCCTGTCACCTGTCCTCCCTGTCACCTCTTTTCCCCATCACCTCCCTCCCCATCACCTCTGTCCCCCAGCCAGTTCCCTTCCCATCATCTGCCTCTCCTCCCTGTCACCTGTCCCTGTCATCTCCCTCCTGGTCACCTCCCTCACCCACTCATGCACTCCCACCTACACACTCACACATTCTCCCACAGCCAGGCACTCGCACATCACAGCACTCCCCAGACACACCCTCCCGCCCACACGCTCACTCACACTCACACGCATGCTCACACATGCCCAGCTGCCACCCCAAGTCCATAGTGGGAACCTGCAGATGCAGAGACTCCATTCATGTTCAGAGATTGGTGGGGCTTTCTGTCCATGGGTGTGACCAGACGTCCTGTGCAGTGTGGACTCAGGAAGGAGGAGCAATCCACCTGTCCACCCATAACCAACATGACGTTCACAATGGAACAGTTTCACACTCTATTAACAGAATGCTTTTAAAAGAACCTCAGTCATCCAACAGTGAGAAGACCTAGTCAGGCAGTGCTTGCCACAGGAGACCCAGGCACTAAAGGGGTCAAAATACTTTCACCATTTGGCTGCAGGAGGTTATCTTCAGAAAATGATGAGTCAATTATGGGCCATTTGAACTCTCTCAGAAGGGACTCTCCTTTTCTACCTCCTACATGGAGCCACTTAATATGTACAAATACCCCCAAATGACCCAAGCTTAGAGTTATCTTTAGAAATTCTGGCAAATTAGACTGATAAAAACAAGGGATCCAAGAAAAATAGGATTATAATGGGAGCACCAAAGTCTCAAGCAAATGACAGATATTAAATGCAAGATACACGCTGTGTAGAGTAGGAACCATAAAAACGGACTTGTTAAAGTGGTCTCTTTCCTTAAATAACTAAAGAAAAAATGTATGCCAATAGAAGATTATAAATAAAAATGGCAACATAGTGTCCTAGCTCAGGACCTTGTACAGATGCTAATGCACCATCACCATCACCATCACCACCATCATCATCATCACTATCATCACTATTACTGTCATTATCACCCCATCACCATCATCATCATCACCATCATCACCATCATCACCATCACTATCACCATCATCACCATTACAATCATCACCATCACCATAATCATGGTCACCATCATCACCACTATCACCATCATCATCACCACTATTATGATCACTAGTACTGTCACTATCACCACATCACCATCATCATCATCACCATCACCATCACCATCATCATCACCATCACCATCATCATCACCATCATCACCATCACCATCATCACTATCACCATCACCATCGTCATCACCATCATCATTACCATCATCACCATCACCATCATCACCATAATAATCACCATCACCATCATCACCATCACCACCATCACCATCATCACTATCACCATCACCATCATCATCACCATCACCATCATCATCACCATCACCATCACCATCTCCAGCAGTAGCACCCACATTGAAGTAAGCCTCCTGGGTGTCAGGCACTGTGGTAAGTGCTTTCACACACTGTTGCGTCTGGGCTTCACAAAACTCATATACTTTAACCTGACCTTTTATGGATAAAGTAATATAGATTCAGGAAGTAACTAAGTGGACCAGGACCACCAGCTAGTCAATGTAGTTATGGGACTTGAGCCGGGGTGGACTGATTCCAACACTTGTGTTCCTAACCACTGTGCTTCTCTGCCCTACAGTAGGCAGTGCCAAAAATTCTCAGAGTTGGCAAAAATAAAAATGATAGAAAAAACTAATCCTCTAAATAAGTTTTTACAGTATACATCTGCACTGTCTTTTATTCTTCCAATGGTTTAATGTTTGAAAAACAACCCATTTCATCTGAGCAGCTTATTTTTTTAAAATAAACCACCACCTCTTCTGATTTAATAAGTGACATGCACAAAGTTGAAACTAAAATCAATGGAAATCAATTCATAAAATCTTTGGGAAAAATTGAAACAATCACTAGTGACAAGGCTGGAACTGAAGATACATGTGGCTGCGTTGACCTCACAACACCACCCTGCATAAATCATCCCTGTTTTCTGCCACCCTGAGTTTATCAGGGACGTTCTTGTCCTGTAATTCACCCTGAACCATCAGGCTTTACTTTCAAAAAGTAATTAAGCACTGCCCAGATAAAAGAGATAAAGATTTAGAATGCATTATACAAGGAGATTAGAATGTGGACACAGGAATCTCAATTAACCTTCTAATCTGTAGGTCAGAAGGAGGGATCTCTGAGTTACAAGGAGAATACAATGCCAATTTCCTATAGACCCCATAAAGCTGGTGACGGAATTCAGGTCACAGCTACTGGTTATAATAACAGAAGGAAAACAAAAGACTGTGCAGTTTATTTCTTGCTCAGCCAAAGCCAATCCCAAATGCTGAGCATGAGGCAGGGTGAGGGACAGCCTTTCCAGCCAGCTGCAATACTAAGCTTTGAGTTTCCCAGCAATCACTTTCTGGAGGAAAGGGGGCATTCGCTTGAGCACATGTGATAAGCAAGGGGACCTGCTCAAGCCCAGGACACAGTGTGATGGCAGAAGATCAGGTTCACATCAAGGCGCATCCTGCATGGCCACCGAAGACTGGCCCACCTGGGCGCAATGCCATAGGACGGCTATCTGCCACCTCCGTTTTCCATGTGCTGGGCAGGGAGGATCCTTTGAAGAACTGTTTGGTCGGTAGCTTGGGGAGGTGACTGTTTGGTTATCACAATCACTCATTCAGAGTCTTGGGCATTATTGAGACATGCTCTAGTGTCCTTACAGATCCCCACCGTGCTTTCTAAAGATCAGCTGGGAGAGGGACGCAGGCTGCCCGTCTTTCAGAAGTGCTCAGGAGCAGGCAGCCTGCATTTGCCCCTCGTTCCTATCATGGCCTCAGCCCAGAGGAGGGGGCAAGTCTTTTCTTCTCCTGGGACCCTGACCTGAGCTTTCTCTGACTCCCTCCCACTCTCCAACATTGTGTCAGCTCATCCCTGTCTCAGCCAGATCTTCAGAAAGTAGAGCCTTTGTTTACTATTGTGTTCTTCAGCTTGGGTGAAACCACGTGCATAGGTACTGGTTGAATAGTGACCCCCAATTTCACCTTATTTGGAAGGTGCTGTTATGGATGTAGTCAGTTAAGATGGGGTCACGCTGGAGGGAAGTGGGTCCTAGTCCCGTGCACCTGGTGTCCTTGTGAGAGGAGGAAGGGCACAAACACGCGAATGCTGCATGAAGACGGAGGCAGAGACGAGTGACGTAGCCGCAAGCCAGGAGCCCCGAGGGTTGACCCCACTCCTGCATGGAGCAGGTTCTCCTGGGAGGCCCCAAAGGGAACGGACCCTGACCCCACCTTGGCTTCAGACTTCTGGTCCCCAGACCTGTGAGAGAATGCATTTCTGTGGTTTACGGCACGGCAGCACGGCAGCCCTGGGAACCCATCACACAACTGAAAGCCAAGCATGAGAGATCGTCCTGGAACGATTTAACTTCAATCAGCCCATAGTTTCCAGCTGCTTCACATGGGAGCCAGTGCGCCTGGTCCCCACAAGCGGGAGACAGCAGGACTCAGAGATGCGACTTGGCCCTTGCAGGCCTCTGGACAGGTCCACTTGACCACATGCCGAGCCCAGTGCTGCACGAGAAAGACCTCCCTGTCCCTGCAGCTCATTCTTGAACCTCTTCCTCTTGTCAGGAAGTATTTTTCACCTATGAGTCCCTTGTTGCCTTCCTCTACTTTCCCGTCCAAAGCCATAGACTCCCTGGCAAGTAGCCTGTCACGCATTTTAAAATACCCTTTCAGGGCCCATCTACCTGTAGTATTTATGGCACAGTGTCTGGCCGTGGTACATGTTTTATTAGTTGAATAAGTAAATGAGTGGATAAACAAGCAAATGAGGAATAAAGTACAGTCATCCCTCAGGATGCACAGGAGACTGGCTCCAGGACCCCTGCAAATGCCACGACCTGCAGATGCTCAAGATGACGCTGTGTGTGCGGATGATCTGCGCTCAGCCTCCTACAGACTTTAAATCACCCCTAGACGATTTTGTAACACCCAGTACAATGTGGATGCTGTGTAAGCAGTTTGCTATGCTCTCTTTTATTTGTGTTGCATTGCTGTGTTTTCTGAATATTTTGGATCCAAGGCTGATTGTGGGTCCTGCAGGTTTGGAGGCTCAACTGTAATACTCATCTATTTATAAAATAAGTTAAAGTTTCAATATGCTCATGTCATCAGCAGGAGCCTCTTCCCCATCACCCTTCCTTCCCTCTGTCTCCCACCCACCCACCACGAACACCACCCGTGTTCTGTTGAAGCGGATCCAACCCAGCCAGCTACCGAAGCCAAAGCAGAGGCAGAGTGGCTGGGAAGGCTCCACCTTCAGAGGAAAGGAAGCTCAGTGAGAGGAGAAGGCACACTCATTCAGAGGGCATCCATTTCTTTTTTCTTTTTTAGTTGAGACATAATAATTGTACACATTCATGGATTATTTATTTATTTATTTTGAGATGTAGTCTTGCTCTGTCGCCCAGGCTGGAGTGCAGTGGCGTGATCTTGTCTCATTACAACTTCTGCCCCCTGGGCTCAAGTGCTTCTCCTGTCTCAGCCTCCCAAGCAGCTGGGATTACAGGTGCCCACTAGCACTCCCGGCTAATTTTTATATTTTTAGTAGATATGGGGTTTTAGCATATTGGCCAGGCTGGACTCGAACTCCTGACCTCAGATGATCCGCCCGCCTTGACCTCCCAAAGTGCTGGGATTACAAGCGTGTGCCACCGTATCTGGCCATATTTTGATATGTGTATACAATATATGCTGATCAAATCAAGGTAATTAACATATCCATCACCTCAAACATTTGTAATTTCTTTTTGTTTGGAGCATTCAAAGTCCTCTGCTCTAGGTTTTTGAACATGTGTAATAAATCACTGTTAACTATATTTGGCCTACAATGCTGTAAAATGCTAGAACTGATTCCTCTAGCTGTCATGATCTGGCTATAATTTTGTGTCTATTAGCTAACCTCTCTCTATCCTTTCCCCTTTCCCGGCCTCCAGTATTCATGGTTCTGCTCTCCGTTTCTATGTGCTCACGCATGTGAATGAGAAGATGCAGTATTGGGCTTTCTGTGCCCGAGTTACTTCACTCCAGGCTTGTCTGTGTTGTTGGGAAGGACAGGAGCTCATTCCTGTTATGGCCGAAATGGACTCCCTTGTGTATACGGACTCTGTGTTTTATCCATGCACCCATGATAGCTTCTGACTCTGCACTGGTATGGTACTGCACACTGTCACAGCTCTGTCCAAAGGAGCAAGCAGCGTTGCTTTCAATGAATTTTGAAAATTTTCTGTCAAGTTCTATGCTATGCAGGAATGTTCCTTAGGTCACAGGAGCACAGGGAGTTTATGTCCCGCCTCACTGATCAGCCAGTCGTCATCAATACTGACTTCAGCTGCACATTGTGCCTTCCTAGTTCTGTGCTGTCTCCTGGAACAGACTCCAAAATGGCCGTAACAGTCACAGTTCTTCCCAGGAATGTGATATCTGTACCTTCAACATTTGCCCAAGTACCTGTCATGTGCTAGATGCGGGAAGAAATGTAAAGGTAAGCTTTTTCTCCCCTTCGAAATGTGTTTAGAATCCACTTTGAGGGGGTGTTTACAACCCAGTGATGAAGACACACACGCCATCCACAGTTACAATACAAGAGGAATTCTGGTAGGGCAGGGGGTCTGCTGAAGCCCGGGGGTATTCTGAGGAGGACCGCAGAGCCCTGGAGGTGATCTGGCCACATCACACAGAATAACGGCACAAACTCACATTTCCCAAGAGGCAGTAAAAGGCCCATTTAATCTAAGTCTCTCCCCTAGGAATGGGTCACAGTGACTAAAATACCCTCATGAGCCTCGTTCCTTGAAGGCCATAATGATGCATGTGTGATAGTAAAGGCAATGTGATACCCAGTATAGGCCACTCATACCAGTGAGCTTGTCCAAGCACTTCCATGCAGACCTGCGGGGCTCTGGGTCAGGCAGCACACAGCAGGAGGCTTCGGGTTCCAGGAGGACACTGGGGTGGAAAACCTCCCAGAGGTCACAGGCTCAGGGGACTTAGGACAGCAGGAGGATGCTGACATGGGGAACCTCCCAGAGATAACAGGCTTAGGAGGCTTAGGACAGCAAGAGGACACTGGCATGGGGCACTTCCCAGGTATCACGGGCTCAGGAGGCTTAGGACAACAGGAGGACACTGGCATGGGGCACTTCCCAGAGATCATGGGCTCAGGAGGCTTAGGACAGCAGGAGGACGCTGGCATGGGGCACTTCCCAGAGATCACAGGCTCAGGAGGCTTAGGACAGCAAGAGGACGCTGGCATGGGGCACTTCCCAGGTATCACGGGCTCAGGAGGCTTAGGACAACAGGAGGACGCTGGCATGGGGCACTTCCCAGAGATCATGGGCTCAGGAGGCGTAGGACAGCAGGAGGATGCTGGCATGGGGCACTTCCCAGAGATCACAGGCTCAGGGGACTTAGGGGGATGCTGCGGTGGAATGCTTCCCAGAGACCACAGGTTCAGGAGACACCCGCAGGGCTCCCTGGCATGCAGCATGCAGCAGGTGGCTTCAGACTGCAGGAGAACGCTGGCATGAGGTGCTTCCCAGAGAACAGAGGTTCAGGAGACACCAACAAAGGAGGAAGCGCCGAGGGCAGCCGTCTCCTGCTGCAGAATGTTCCTGGAACCCCTTCTGCCTGTTCTTCCCCTCCATAGACAACTCTACAGCATTCCCTGAGTAGAAGAGCTTGCTTTTTCAGCTGTGATGGGTGCTAATGCCTGGGACCCCTGACCCGGGTTCTCTGACTCTCAAGAAGCCACAAGAGCTGGTCATTCCCATTCGTCGCTAAGCTGACTGTCCATTGAGTGGCAATCCCAGGGGTACCTGGGGACATGTGTCCTCCTAGTTTGTTTCAATTCCCTCAGCATCTCTTTAATGTTTAATTGTACGTGTCCACGGGGCCAGGCCATGGTGCTCTGTTGTCTGGTCAAGCCCCAGGCTGGGTGTCGCTGTGAAGGTGTTTTTCAGATGAGACTGACATTGAAGTCAGTGGATTTGGAATAAAACAGAGGACCCTCCCACTCCACAGTGTGTGTGGCGGGGCCTCATCCTGTCTGTTGAAAGCCTTACGAGGAAAAGTCCTCGGCTCCCCAGAGTGGAAGGAATTCTGTCCCCAGGCCACCTCCAGACTCCAGACTACAGGAACTGCCAGGCTGCCCACCTACTCTACAGACTTCAGACTTGCCAGCCTCAGGATTCCATGAGCCTTCAAGCCCACCTCTCTCTATGTGTGTCTTGCTGTTTATGTGCAAACACACCCACACCCACGCCCTCTCTACTCTGCTCCTTGGAGAACCTTGGCAAAGACAGCTCGGCTGGATGGTGTATGGTGAGGCCACTTCCCTCTTTGGTCTCTAATGTGCTCATCTCTAGCTTAGGGATAATATTACCCATGCCTGGCAGTCAAGAGGGGCTCCCTGGCCTCGGCTTCGGGGAGCACCATCTGAGAAGTAGCGATCAGGCACCAGCGAGAGGAAGAGCCCGTGGCCCTGTATCCAGCACGAGGTCACACTGCTGGCTGGGAGGCGATGCCACCTCTCTAGTGCTGGTGAGCCAGTGCCCGCAGGGACTAAAGCACCTGGGGTTCCATGAGATAGAAGACTTAACTGCACTCTGTAATAAAACTTTCCCTGAAAGTTGTCATCTTCATTGTTCAGTTCCCCAGAGCAAATGAAAGGCTCTGTTGCTTTATTTCAGAGCGGGGCTCAGTGGCCCTGGGGCGGTCTTCCGACAGCCTGCTGGTTGCTCTCCCTGCCCCTCACCTCCCCCAGACTTGGCACACTTCATCCTATTGTTTTCCCTCCCTGCAAATGTCTCTGAGGAAACCAAGCTTCGTTGCGCTTGTGGTAATGAATCAGGGCACCGTGACCCGACAGGAAAGGCCCAGAGTAACTGTGGCGTATCCATGACAAAGCCTTCTCCAAGTGGTGTGATTTGTTTGCAAGACGCTTGTCTGGGGCACCTTCGGGGCTGGTCAGACCCTGAAATTGAACATGTGACAGCCTGACTTCAGCATGTCACCCACAGACAAGGCAACAGAAGGTGGGTCAAGCGTGCTGGGTCCCATCTCCCCAGCTGGCTCTGGGCTGGCCATCCCAGTCTCACGCCTGGACTGCAGTAGACAGGATCCTGTTTGTCCTGCTCAGCTGTCCTGGGAGCCCAGGACGGAGGTGGGCTGGACTGGCGTTTCCCAAAGAGCTATTTCCCACCAATGGAGGGATAGCGAAGGCCAGCTGCCAGCACGTGGCTGGCATCCACCAGCTCAGCTTTGAGTCAGTCTGAGACCATCCAGGAATCTATCATGACAGACGCTTTTGCACCACAAGGATCATGGAGAGCAGACACAGATTCCGTGGCTGGGACAGAGCAACAGAGAACGCTGTCACCGAGCACAGGAATCGCCTGCCCAGTTTATCTCACCCTTCACTAAGCGCATTGGCCTTCTGACTCAGGAGTGATTTAGAAACAGCAGGACAGCCTGCCCCCAGTATGCATTCCTGGGCCTCCTGTTCAAGAGCTCAGAGGTGGGCCCAGAACCTTCGTTTTCCACCAGGGCTTCGGGTGGTGATGGTGATGGTTGTCTGCAAAATCACCCCCAGACTGAAGCCTTAACCCCATCTCCTATGGATGCACCTCTTCCAGTTCAGGACGACGCAGTTAACACAGCGTCATGGAGCGTGAGGTTGGGAAGGGTCCGTGCCTGCAGGTGATGACTGCTGTGTGTCATGTGCTCACCGCGGTCACGCATTCACCAAGGCCGTGCGCTCACCGTGGCCATGCGCTCACTGTGGCCATGTGTTCACCGTGCAATCCTTCCACCATGGGTCACATCAGCACGTTGTACACTTCAAATATATGCTGTACTATTTGTCAATTATGCCTCTGTAAAGCTAAAACATTTTAACTTAATTTTTAAAACTGAGTTCCTATATTTATTAGCAGCTCTCAAAGAGCATCAAAGGGAATCCAATTCGTAGCCACAGACCTTCTAAACAATTCCCCTCTCCCTCCTTCCCTATGCCTTTTCCTCCTGAAGGCTCCACACCCTTCCACCCTCTGAACTCGCTCTCAACTCTGTCCCTGGCCACCCCGGGACTTCCCACACAGGTGTCTCTTCCTCCTTCCTGCCCGACACCTCGCACCTGAGCCTGGAGTGGCCTCAAATTCCTGTGCCAGACCCCCCGCCAAGACAGCTGGAAGACCCCAAACCTCCATGATCCCTCTTGGGGTCTCACTCCACTGGAAAGAAGCTTGGAGCTCCCTGGAAACTGTATTTTTTTTTGTCATCTCATGAGAAGCCCCCTGGTGAATTTCTAGTAAATAATATCCTTCACCTCATTACAAATGTGTTGTCTGTAGCATTCCCTTCTGACAGTGGATCCCATCCTGTCCTGTGGTGCCTGAATGGCATCTTTCATAAACCGTATCTTCCCAAACACACTGTGAGCTCCTGAAAGGAGTGGGATGAATCTTGCTTCCTGGGAGGCCCGTCACAGCCCCACACCACACATCCGAGGGTGTGGTAGAGACCGACAGAGCCGTGCAGAAGGAAGCGGTGCTCACTGGAGCTGGGAGGGACGCATACCTCGTCTTTACCACGCCACGCAACCCTACAACATTGCACTTTAAATCACATCATGGCAAGACATGAGTTATTTCCAGATCACAAAAGAATACCAGTGCAATTTAACAGTAACCAGAATAGGCCATGAGACTTCTTTCACCACCAAATTCTCAGACTGTCATTAAACACATGAGACACAGTACAATTCAGCGCGAATTCAGACATCTGTGAAAATGCTTCATGGGAGTGCGAGTTAGACTGAGATTCTGTATGTAGGGTGCACAATATGTGTCTTACATATACAGCTGGAGCCCAGGATTTTAAAATAGCAACGTGAATATCTGGTGTGGGAATTGTGGCTTCTGGATGAGCATGCTTTGAATGCCACACTCTGTTAGGTGCCTTGGGGGAACCAGAGATCCTGTAAATCTGGGTTTTTTCCAAGGTTCCCATCGCATTACATGTCACAGGCACATCAGCAGATACCTGTTGAACAATTAATGTTGGAGGAATATTTATAACTGCTAAACTCCTCAAGTCAGGCGTTTCCCCATGATTACTATTTTAAAGTGTGATCTTTTCAACATTATTTTAAGGGAGGCTGACATTATGCAATTAAATATAACTGTAATGCTGTTATTTTGTGGAAAAGTTTTTAAAATGCTATGAAAGGAAAACATTCCAATTTGGTGTAAGATTGCAGCCCATTCTGATAACAGTGTCTATCCTATCTTCCAAAGGCAAACCGGTGCACCTTACTCAGAGTTTCTTGCAGCCTGTGAGGTATGACAAGGTTTCTCTTCAAACAGCCTGCTCATCGTTTTATTCTTTCATTCTAAGTCCCCCACTTCTCTTTCTTCTCCTCTTCTTCTTTTTTATTTTACTACATGCCCAGACATGCCACAGCAGCAGCTCACATTCCTTTTCTTATTTGAGAAAGGACTGGCTCTCTGCTTCACTGCAGATGAACTAGATGCATCCCTCCCTCCTTCCCCACGCTCCTATCACACGTCTACCTTATTTAAGAAAGTTTAAATGTTTAGCCAATCAGATCTGGTTTAAATTGTGTGGTCAACCCCAGCCAATAGGGAAAGGACACAGAGGCAGGAGTCATGTGGACTTCACAACTAAAACACCAAAAGTAAGGGCAACAAAAGCCAAGATACGCAAATGGGACCCAATCAAACTCCAGAGCTTCCGCACAGCAAAAGAAACAATCGTTAGAGTGAACCAGCAACCAACAGAATGGGAAAAAATTTTTGCAATCTACCCATCTGACAAAGGGCTAATATCCAGAATCTACAAAGAACCAAAACAGATTTACAAGAAAAAAACAAACAAGCCTATTCAAAAGTGGGCAAAGGATATGAACAGACACTTTTCAAAAGAAAACATATATGAGGTCAACAACCATATGAAAAAATGCTCATCATCACTGGTCATTAGAGAAATGCAAATCAAAACCACATTGAGATACCATCTCATGCCAGTTAGAATTGTGATCATTAAAAAATCTGGAGACAACAGATGCTGGAGAGGATGTGGAGAAACAGGAACACTCCTACACAGTTAGTGAGAGTGTAAACTAGTTAAACCATTGTGGAAGACAGTGTGGCGATTTCTCAAGGATCTAGAAATAGAAATTCCATTTGACCCAGTAATCCCATTACTGGATATATACCCGAAGAACTATAAATCATTCTACTATTTGCAGCCCTGTGTACAATAGCAAAGACCTGGAACCAACCCATATGTCCATCATTGATAGACTGGACAAAGAAAATATGATACATATACACCATGGAATGCTATGCAGCCATAAAAAAATGATGACTTTGTGTCTTTTGTAGGGACTTGGATGAATATGGAAGCCATCATTCTCAGCAAACTGATGCAAGAACAGAAAACCAAACACCACATGTTGTCACTCATAGGTGGGTGTTGAACAATGAGAACACATGGACTCAGGGAGAGGAGCATCACACACTGGGGACAGTTGGAGGTGGGTAGGGGAGGGACAGCAGCGGGTAGGGAGGGAGGGGAAGGTGGGGAAGGACAACGTGAGGAGAAATGCTGGATATAGTATACACCTGAAGTAAAATTAAATTAAATTTAATTAAAAAAAAGAAAATTAGTGAGACACAGTAGATACTCATACAGGTTCAAATAATTAATAAGCGGGTCACAATCTCCCTAAAAAAAAATATTTTACTCTCCTTTGTTCAGGGTGCTCTCGTGGCTGTCAGCCCTATGAGAGGCATCCTTCTGTGCAGAAGAAAATTTGCTTTGCTGAGAAATCCTTTGAGTGCTCGTTTTTCCCTACCACTCCGAGCTTTATTTCTAACAAGTCCTGTAAGCAAGAATGTCAACATAATTTTGTAAAAAGTGAATCCCCCCAGGAGGCACCAGCATCCCACTTAATAAACACCAGGAGAAGACTTGCTGGTTTCATTGATGGTGGGATTGGCTGTGCATGACAAGTAGCCTGACAGAAGTTAGGGCAAGTGAGTCCAAGAATTCGTCCTGGTCTCTGTGTGCACAGTGAAGAGCACCTCCCCAAAAGTGCTGATCCTTTGTGTTCTTTAGTTCGGATCCCCACACACCTGGGGAAGGAACTGGTGAGTTCCTCAGGGGGATTGTGATGGGCCTCATGATTCAGAGCACTGACGATCAATGTTTAATAGAATAGGTCCAAGGACTAAGCATCAGGACAAACCAGACATCTTCAGAGTCCACATTCCCTGGTCAGATAGAACTGTCCAGCCAGTTCTGAGTTCATGTGTGTGAATTAATTCTAACCTGCATTTCTCCATCTTGTCCTCAGGGAGACTGAGGGCCTGGCAGGAGTTAAGACGCACACCTCCCAAGCCTGTTCCCACAGGCAATGAGGTCACCTTGGCGTGGCTTTTTGTTTTAAGTGAGCCAATGTGTGTTCCTTTCTTTTCTAGAATTTTCCAAAGCATCTTTTTACAGCTAAACTAAAATTGTCCATGGATAGACAGCATGTACTCATCTGTGTTCTCCATGCAACCCTTATTCCCATCTCAAAGGCCAGGCCGTCTGTCCATCTCTTTTCTTCTGCTGTCTGCTCTCTTTCCTCAAGATTCCACCAGGATTTCCTCCAAGGGCTTGGCCATCTCATTTCTGAGGTCCTTTAGCTCTCCTGGGTCTGACAGCTTATACTTCCTTACAGACAGCAGATGTCACATATTAAGTTCTATTTGAGATTTCAGTTCTCTCAAGTTTGCTCCGTCTTTTCTGTTTGAAGATCATTTGTACATAAAGGAGATGGAAAAGAAAGTAGAAATGGAGTCATTCCGGTTTCTTATCCATCTGTTAACATGATGCCATCTGCCCCTTGCTTCTTGCATTAAACAAAACAAAGCAACACAGAGTCTCAACGATTCTAGAAGAAAGCACCGTGGCCCTAGAAGCGGATAAGAATGCAGCCAAGGTGTAATCCCAGCACTTTGGGAGGCCGAGGCGGGTGGATCACGAGGTCAAGAGATCGAGACCATCCTGGTCAACATGGTGAAACCCCGTCTCTACTAAAAATACAAAAAATTAGCTGGGCATGGTGGTGCGTGCCTGTAATCCCAGCTACTCAGGAGGCTGAGGCAGGAGAATTGCCTGAACTCAGGAGGCGGAGGTTGTGGTGAGCCAAGATCGCGCCATTGCACTCCAGCGTGAGTAACAAGAGTGAGACTCCGTCTCAAAAAAAAAAAAAAAAAAAAAAAAAAAAAAAAAAGAATGCAGCCAAGGGCTTTACGCGTTCCTAAAGGCAGAAGATAGGCTAGGGTGCTGGCTTGGACTCCCTGCAGGCTGCAGACACAATGGGGAGTCTGTCTCACCTGCTGGCTCTCTTCGCGTGTCTCCACCAGATGCTGTGTTCTCACTAGGGGGGAATGAAAGAGCAGGAGACCCAGGAAAGACCCTGGACGACATGGCAGGACCCAGCCCAACTCCTTCACCTTCTGCAACATAAAACAGGGCTGCAACCTGCTGAGAGGGCAGGAAATCCTCCTCAGCCCCCGATCCCAAGCAGAAATCTGTGCATCCAAGTGAGGGGAAAGGCACCCACCCTCTGCCTCTGAGCAATCAATGCAAAAGCTCTGGGTGGGACGACTGATGAGCTCACAGGTTACATAAAATGGAATTATAAAAAATGCTTGATGAATACAAAAGAAGGCAGAAAGAGAGAAAAAAAGAACCCATAAGGACAAATAGGACACTGCCATGTCAATAATCACGTAAAACATAAATGGTCTAAATGTTCCAATTAAAGGCCGTGATTAATAACACAAGACCCACTCAGATGCCACCTGTTGGAAGCCTGCTTTAGAAGACAGCTGGGCAGTGCCCTGGACAGTTAGATGCCATCTCTACATAGAACATAGCATACCATTCTATGTATTTACCCAGGAGGAATGAACATGTTTGTTCATGCAAGTCCTGTATGTGAACATCTAAAAGCAGATTTATTCACAATAAGAACAAAAACTGAAAACACTGCAAATGCCATACACTGGGAGTGGAAAAACAAATTGCAGTCTCTCTGCTGTGGAGTACTACTCTGTAGTAAAAAGGAACAGCTACTCACACACGCAGTAACATGGGCGCTCTCAGCGTCAGTGTGCCAAGCAAAAGACACCAGACACAAAGGAATACCTGTACCTGATTCCATGTACGTGCCTTTGTGAAAAAGACAAAACCATAGAGGCAGAAATCAGATTCATGTTTGCCAGGGGCTGGGGGGCAGAAGAATGTTGATCCACTGCAAACAGCATAAGGAGACTTTGCAAAGGGATGGAAATATTCTATCCTGGTTACATGACTGCACACCAAAACTAATCAAATTATACACCAGAAAAGTGTGCATCGTGCTGTATGCAAACAGTATCTCAGTGCGTAAAAATACTTATGTCATTGTTTTTAAAACGTAATGGGATTTACTTTTTTGTCTTGCTGGTGTTCATGAAACACTGTTAATTGACCGACAATCAGGTGGTCATGTGAGGGCACTGGTTCTCTTTGACGAGGACACTGGGCGTGTTCTGCTTGTACCTTCCCATGCGAATTCATCTTTCTGCAGAGAGTTAGTGAGTGAGCTTTTGTCTGTGGCTCTTACTACTAAAAGGAAAACCAAGAGCTGAACTGGAGTACTCAGGAGTGCCTCCTTAGAAAGAAATCTGGGAACAAGAAACAGTAGTGAATCCTTTGGTCTGTTCTCACAGGCCATTGCCTTCAGCGGGAAGTCAAGCTTGAGTTTTCAAGATCAAAGTCCTTTTCATCCTGCTGGCCCACCTGGAAGCTGTGGTTGCTAAGAGAGACCCAGACCCAGGAATCTGGAGCCGTGGAAGCAAACTGTCCATTGCCTGAGCTGGTATCAAAAGCCCCCTGCACGCCCCGCACGCCCCGCACGCCCGGCCCCTCGGCTCCCACTCAGATGCATCCTTTTGCCTTCTGTCATCCTTCCTCCACATGACACAGTGACAAAGAAAACAGTGATTTAAAGAGAGAATTAGAAGGACCTTCGAGGAATCAAGAAGCATCTGCCTTACACACATGAGCTGCTTGAAAATCAAACCTCTGCCAGGATTGCCTGTTCTTGGAGGAGAGACAATGTCGAAATGGCATCAGAGTTTCTGCCTCATGGATCAGTAGGGGTCCCGTGAAGAAAGGCCAGTGCCTGCCACCTTCAGATAAAAATGAAGGTGCTGCAGAAATACACACTGTGGTTGTAAAGGTGGTTTCTGGAGCAAGAAAACCTTTGTAAAGCACTTGATATTCCTTATTAACCCCTTTAAACCAAAGGGTTTTCCTTTAATCTGTTCTGTGAGCTTTTTTCTGTGGCTCCTACCCTTTTCATGCAGTGCTGTCATCTCCACGTCTGGTCTAACTCACTTCCCAATCTTATTTTCCAGGATGAAAAAATATAAAGTCTCAGACAGACCAAAGGAGAGCTAGATATCACTTCAGTCTTTATCTGAACTGAAAAATCCATGATTTCAAAATCAACCCAATACTGTAGACCAAGCACTTATCATTAATTCTACCTAATTTTCTCCCCACTCCAAGGGAAAAAGGGAACGTGAGACACGTAAACTGCCTTTGCCTGTGAAAGGATCTCTTCCAGGCCCTTCACTGCATCCAGAACTGAGACAGCAGAGACAGCCAGCAGCTGGGCCTCTTCATCCACAAGCGAGTCCTCATAACAACTTGCTGCCAAGCCCTTTCCACACTGCCCAAAGCCGGGGAGCCATGGCAATCATCAGGGCCGCAGATGCTCTGACGGTGGCCCATGTTAGACAGAGGCACTGCCACAGTCCCCTGGGAGCATCAGGAGGCAGGAGCAAGGAGCACACCTGAGCCCAGAACCCACATTCTGCAGGTGAAGTGACTCCACCCTACACAGAGGGAAGGCATCACCTCAAGTGCCGCCCGCATGTCACGTGGGGGCTGTTTATCAGTAAAAAGTAGGTTTGCAACATGAGATGGTGAAGAAAGCCATTTCTTACCTGTGTGGCTGCAGGTAAGTTAGTGAATCTCTCTGAGCTCAGCTTCCTCCTCTGGATAGTGAGTCTCATTCTGTGATCTCCAGGGCTTGTGAAGGTTCTCTAGAATGAGGCAGAGTGCCTGTAGGATGGGTAGAGTGCAGGGCAAAACCCAGTCAATTCCTGTTGCATGGGAGCCTGTCTTGATGTAGCAGATGTAAGCACAGCTGTGGGGTTCAACAGACCTGGCCACAGACTCGCTCTGCTGTTCGTCACACATGTGCTCCTGGGAAGCAGAGTAACAGACTCGCTCTGCCGTTCATTACACATGTGCTCCTGGGAAGCAGAGTAACTTTCTCGTGCCTCATTTTCTCCCCGCAGGAAAAAAGAACATTTGCACCTGCCATCATGGGTTGCTGGGAGGACTAAGTGATATGGGAGGGAGGCGGGAAGTGCTGGGTAGAGAAAAGTGGATTCCTGGCTAGAGCTCCACCCTTGGGCCTGTGTCCACAGACCTAGGTAAGGACAGGCACCCCTGCCTTCACTCCCAAATGTTGCATTTCCTAGAGCACCCTGGCTTACCATGCCTCCATCCTGTGCCTATAAAAACCCCAAGACACAAGCGGCTGGATGTCGAGAGGAGAACATCAGCAGAAGAGCACAGAAGTGACTGGACGCCCAGAGGAGCACATCAGTTGAGGAGCACATCGATTGAGGAGCACATCGTTGGGGAGCACATCATTGAGGAGCACATCATCGAGGAGCACAGCATTGAGGAACACATCTGCTGAGGAGCACATCAGTTGAGGAGCACATCGTTGAGGAGCACAGCGTTGAGGAACACATCTGTTGAGGAGAACATCTGCTGAGGAGCACATCGGTTGAGGAGCACATTGCTGAGGAGCACATCAGTTGAGGGGCACATAGTTGAGGAGCAAATTGGTTGAGGAGCACATCGTTGAGGAGCACATCAGTTGAGGAGCACATAGTTGAGGAGCACATTGGTTGAGGAGCACATCGTTGAGGAGCACATCAGTTGAGGAGCACGTGGTTGAGGAGCACATTATTGAGGAGCACATCTGCTGAGGAGTACATCTGCTGAGGAGCACATCAGTTGAGGAGCACATTGGTCGAGGAGCACATTGGTTGAGGGGCACAGTGTTGAGGAGCACATCAGTTGAGGAGCACATTTGTTGAGGAGCACATTTGTTGAGGAGCACATAAGTTGAAGAGCACATCGTTGAGGAGCACAGCATTGAGGAGCATATCACTTGAGGAGTACATCAGTTGAGGAACACATCAGTTGAGGAGCACATCGTTGAGGAGCACAGCGTTGAGGACCACATTGGTTGAGAAGTACATCGGTTGAGGAGCACACAGACAGGCACTGGTAGACACTGGCACGCTAGCAGGCTGTGGACCCATGGACCAACGTTGAGTTTGGCTGGGGTTGCAGGAGAGGAGGGCTGCTTAATGGTCTGATTCTAGGGGAAAGCCTTCCCACGCCATCTCCTTTCTGGCTCCCCCATCTGCTGAGATTCTTCCGGTATACCAAGGCAAGAACCTGGGATACAGAGAGTCCTCTGCCCTTGCAACAAGGTAGAGGGTCTAATGGAGCTGGTGAGACAAACTGCCTGTCAATGGCAAAACTGAAAGAGCACACACAGCAGCGCACACCCACTGGGTCTTTGGGAGCTGTACATTCACCCCTAGCTGCTGTTGGGGGTTCAGAGCCCTGCAGCCTGCCCATCTGCATGCCCCCTAGAGGTCTAGGCAGCTGAGCACTGAAGAAGTGAACCACTTCCGCATCACGCTCCCTGCACGGGGGACAAGGAAACCTTTCCTGTTTTATAAGGAGAACAATGAGAGCAAAGCTGTAGCATGACATCTACCAAAGAGCAGAGCTCAGTAAATACGTGCTGCGATTATAGGATGGCCAGGAAGCCTTCTCCCCCAAAAACCCGCAATATTATGTGACCAATATCATGTGACAGGCCTAATCTATGAAGGAAGATGAGCAAATGTAGTCATCTGACTACTGAGCTATTCTCCACTCAAAGAGAGACCATTTATTCAGTAGACCTGAAAAAAAAATCAGAAAACTCTAAGTAGTGACTCAAAAAAAAAAACAATATCATAGACCAAATAAGCTGAACATTCGAGAGCTTTACGACTAGAATTGCTGAATGAAAGGCGTCGATCATCTTTTCGGATATGTAGCATAGCTCACAAGCAAGCAAAATCCACAGAGGCCACAAATAAAGGGGACCAAACACCAACGAGGGAGGAAGTCTGTGCTGCAGCCCCACGGGAGGGCTGGGAGCATCAGAAACTTGGACCCTAAGTATCCACGTGACATTAGGTCCCTAGGGGTTAGAAATTAAATCTGCAACCCTAACACAGAGATGGGCCCTCCTCAGTAGAAGAGCACACTAAGAAGACCCCCTTTGGCAAAAGGAGATGGCAAGCAAGATTATCCCACTTTCTGTGGGCTCCAAACTTGGGAAAAGAAAGTGCTCTCTTAAAATTCATTACTTCAGGCCTATTCTCATCTGGGATTGGGGTTTATTAAGATTTTTATTACTTAACGTAATAACCAACCACCACGTTTACTGAGGGTAAGTTCTTTTTTATTGGAAAAAAAATTAGCTAACAATGTTTTTAAAAAATGAAGGAATTAGAAAGTCCACTCTCCATAACACTGTTGAAATTATTGATTCAGGCAAAGATTATCAACTGTTGATACAATCATTAGGCTTATGATTTAAGGAACAAGTACTCTGTGGCATGCCAGAGTAACACAGCACACATTGCTCTCTAGTCAAAGGAGAGATGGGGAGAGAGGTTAAGAAAACTAGACCCCTTTCTTAACTAGAGGTTAAGAAAACTAGAGCCTGACCCTAGATTACAGGCATGGTGGCTCATGCCTGTAATCCCAGCACTTTGGGAGGCCAAGGAAGCTGGATCACGAGGTCAGAAATTTGAGACCAGCCTGGCCAAAATGGTGAAGCCTCATCTCTACTAAAAATACAAAAATTAGCTGGACACAGTGGCAGGTGCCTGTAATCCCAGCTACTCAGGAGGCTGAGGCAGGAGAATTGCTTGAACCTGGGAGGTGGAGGTTGCAGTGAACTGATATCATGCCACTGTACTCTAGCATGGGCAACAGAGCAAGACTCCATCTCAGAAAAAGAAAGAAAGAAAAGAAAACCAGACCCCAAACATAGAAATGGCTGCATGTCCTTTCAAAGAAGTACTGAGCCCCTCCATCATGCCCACCCCAGGATTATCTAATTCTCTAGGGTTGTACATCTATGTTGACTCACAGTTTACTATTGATTAGGATATTTAACAACTCCGTAAGGGCAGGTGTTAAGCTGTAAAAATGATTTTCTCATACCAGCGAGCCCATGTCTGAGAGAGATGCCAATGGTGTCACCTGGTAAAAAAGATAACCCCAAGTTTACAATTTCATCATCGTATAAAACATTAACCTATCTTGTAGCTACCTTATAAATCTTATCACAACATTATTTCTTTTGGTGGCTATAAATACTTCTGTTTTTCCTATAATTCTTTGAACCAAGATTGCCATACTCCTTATTCCCCCAGTCATGAATTAAATAAGTCTTTGTCATACATTCACTTCCTATTGGTATGAACTGTTTTTGGCTTTTGAAAAGTTATATTTGACTAAGCATAATTTTACATTGGAAACATTAGACAATCATCATCTTAATTCATGTTAAGTCATTCTTAGCATGGCATATATGTGTCTCCTGATTTGATGTCTATGAAGCTCATATCACCCTAGATGTATTCAAGCAAATATGCTTAACTTGAATCTATCAAGATATCAAAAGTGACTACCAGCTTGAAGAAAACAATGGGGACTGTGACAGGTTAATAACTATTTAAGGATATAATAACCAGATGCAGTTTGTGGTTCTGGATCAGGTCCTGGTTTAGACAAGCCAGCTGTAAATAACATTTCAGGACAATTGGAAAAATTTAAAATGGACAGTGTGTATGATAAAATAAAATGTAATTACATTAAAAGGTAGAGACAATGGAGAAACATTGATGACAAAATATAGTTATAATAGAATGTCAATTTAGTAAAAAAAAAAAAGAATGAATATTAGAAATATGGATAGAAAAAGGAAGAAAGAGACCTAGAATACATACACTATGGTGTTAAGTGACCTCAACATTTTTATTTTCTTATTTTTTCTCTTGTTTTCTAATTTCTAAATACACATTTACTGTTTTGTAATAATAAATGTTTTCAAGATAACAAATCAAAGTGAAAAAAGGGTGCTATTTGAGTAGCCGAAATAGCTTTAAGCTGAAAACGTCATAACAGTAATCTAACGATGTATTACAACTCTAGGTCTCAGGTCAAAAACAATCGCACAGCCTCACCAAATTTGCAGCTTTTCTGCAAATACATTCTCACTAACAATGGATTCAATTCAAAATTCCTAATACAAATGTAAGAGTAAATATGACGATCTTTCAAAAAATTTAAGAAAGCAATTCCGGGTGAAGAAGTTCTTATAGCTTGGGAACCCCTTCTTTTTGGGATACTGAGACTGCAAAGCAGATAGACTCCTTGTCCACACACACACCTCGGGGACACTGCAGGTTCAGCTCCAGATGACCCTAATGAAGCAGCTACCACAATAAAGCAAGTCACACAAATGTTTTTGGTTTTCCAGTGCATTTAAAAGTTATGTTTACATTATAATGCAGTAAATGAGGGTGCAATTGCATTGTATCTAAAAAACAATGTACCTACCTTAATTTAAAAATATCTGATTGCTAAAAATGCTAACGATCATCTGAGCCTGCAGAGAGTTGTAGTATTTTTGCTAGGAAAGGGTCTTGCGTGGATGCTGATGCCTGCTGACTGATCACGTGGTGGTTGCTGAAGGTTGGGTGGCTGCGGTGATTTCTTCAGATAAGACAACAATGAAGTTTTCTGCATCAATGGAATCTTCCTTTCAGGAAGGAGTTCTCTATGGCATGTGATGCTTTTGGATAGCATTTTACCCTCAATAGAACTTCTTTCAAAATTGGAGTCAATTCTCTCAAATCTGGCCACTGCTTTACTAACTAAGTTGATGGAATTTTAGAAATCCTTTGTTTTCACTTCAGCAGCATTCACAGCATCTTCACCAGGGTAGATTTTATCTCCAGAAAACACTTTCTTTGCTCATCCATAAGAAGTCACTCCTCATCCGTTCAAGCTTTATCCTGAGATTGCAGCAATCCAGTCACATTTTGGGCTCCACTTCTAATTCTAGTTCTCTTGCTTTTTCCACCTCATCTACAGTTACTTCCTCCACTGAAATCATAAACCTGTCAGAGTCATCCACAAGAGTCAGAATCAACTTCTTCCAAAGTCCTGTCAGTGTTCATATTTTTCCTTCTCTCATGAATCATGAATGTTCTTAAATGTTCTAAAATGGTGACTCTTTTCCAGAAGGTTTTTAATTGATTTTGCCCAGATCCATCAGAGGAATTATTATCTATAGCATCTTCAACCTTACAAAACATATTTTTTAAATAATAAGACTTGGAGGCTAAAATGACTCTTTGATCCATGGGGTGCAGAATAGATATTGTGCTAGCAGGTATAAAAACAACATTAATCATGTACCTCTTCATCAGAGCTCTTGGACGACCAGGTGCATTGTCAATGAGCGGTAATATTCTGAAAGAAGTTTTTTTTAAGCAGTAGAAATCAACATTGGGCTTAAAATAGTCAGTAAACCATGCTGTAAACAGATGTGCTGCCTTCCTCCAGGCTTTGTTGTTGCATTTCTAGAGCAGAGAGAGAGTAAATTTAGCATCATTTTCAAAGGTCTTAGGAATTCTGGAATGATCAATGAGCTTTGTCATCAACTTAAAGTCACCAGCACATTAGCCCCTAACAAGAGAGTCAGTCTGTCCTTTGAAGATTTGAAGCCAGGCATTGGTTCTTCTCTCTAATTATGAAATTATGAAAGTCTCAGGTAGCATGTTCTTCCAGCAGAAAGCTGTTTCATCCTCACTGAAAATCTGTTGTTTAGTGTAGAGACGTTCATCAATGATCATAGCTAGATCTCCTGGAGAACTTGCTGCAGCTTCTGCATAAGCAGTTTCACCTTGCCCTTTTATTTTATGGAGATGGCTTCATTTCCTAAGCCTCACAAATCAACATCTGCTAGCTTCAGACTTTTCTTCTGCATCCTTCTCACCTCTCTCAGCCTTCATGGAATCAAAGAGTTAGGGCCTTGCTTTGGGTTAGGCTTGGGCTTAAGGAAATGTTTGGCTGGTTTGATCTTCTATTCCAACCACTAATACTTTCTGTGTATTCGCAGTAAGGCTGTTTCTCTTCATGTGTTCACTGGAGTAGCACTTTTAATATCTTTCAAGAGCTTATTTTTAAATTCGCAAATTGGCTAATTGTTTGAAGCAGGAGGGCTAGTTTTCAGCCTACCTCAGCTGTTGACATGCCTTTCACACTAGGCTTAACCATTTCTAGCTTTTGTTTTAAAGTGAGAGATGTACAACTCTTTCTTTCACATGAACACTTTGAGGCCATGGTGAGATCACGAACTGGAGTAATTTCAATCCTCTTGTGTCTTGGGGAATAGCGGGGCCTGCCTGAGTAGAGGAAGAGAGATGATGGAGTAGCCAGCCAGCGGAGCTGTGAGAACACATATTTATTGTAAGACCTCAAACTATGGGAATCCTAGAAGAAAACCTCAGAAACATGATTCTAGACATAGGCCTTGGGAAATAATTGCTGACTAAGTCCTCAAAAGCAATTGCAATAAAAACAAAAATTGACAAGTAGGACCTAATTAAACTAAAGAGCTTCTGCACAGCAAAATAAACTATCACAGAGTATACAGACAACCTACACAATGGGAGAAAATATTCACAAACTCTGTATCTATAGAGAACTTAAACGATCTATAGAGCACTTAAATAATCTATAGAGAACTTAATCTATAGGGAACTTAGTTGAACAAGCAAAAAAAAAAAAAAACATTAAAAATGGGCAAAAGACATTAATGGCTACTTCTCAAAAGAAGACATGTGAGCAGCCAACAAACACATGAAAAAGTGCCAAACATCACTAATCATCAGAGAAATGCAAATCTAAGCCACAGTGAGATGCAATCTCACACCAGTCACAATGACTATATATAAAAAAAAAAAAGATGTTAGCAAGGCTGTTGAGAAAAGGGAGCAATTATCCACTGTGAGTGGGAATGTAAATTAGTTCAGCCACCGTGGAAGGCAGTTTGGAGATTCCTCAAAGAACTGAAAACAGAAATACCATTCATCCAGCAATCCCATTGCTGGGTAGACAGCCAAAAGAAAACATTGTTCTACCAAGAGACACATGCATTCATACGTTCCTCGTAGCACTATTCACAATAGCAAAGACATGGAGTCCACCTAGGTGCCCATCACCAGTGAATTGAATAAAGAAAATGTGGTACATATCCATCATTGAATATTACGCAGCCATAACAAAGAATAAAATCATGGCCATAGATGCAGGGAAGGCTATCATCCTAAGCAAATTAATGCAGGAACAGAAAACGAAATACTGCATGTTCTCACTTACAAGTGGGAGCTAAACACTGGGAGCTCATGACATAAAGATGGGAACCACAGACACTGGGGACTACCAGAGGGAGGAGGGCAGAGGGAGCAGGAGCTGAGAAACTAACTATGGGTGCTATGCTTAGTTCCTGAGGGACAGAATCATTTGTATCCCAAACCTCAGCGTTACACAATATACCCCAGTCACAAACTTGCACATGTACCCTAGGAACCTAAAATAAAAGCTGAAAAAAAGCCCACACATTTATGATTAAGTGCCCTGTCTTATGTGGATGTGGCGCATGGCATCTTCCAAAAATTACAATACTAACATCAAAGACACAGATCACAGATCATCATCACAGATACAGTAACAATGAAAAAGTTAGAAATACTCCAAGAATTGCTAAAAATGTACACAGAAACGCAAAGTGAGCACATGCTATTGAAAAAATGGCATCAATAGCCTTGCTCAGTTTAGGGTTGCCGTTTTAAAAACCCACAATACCTGCAAAGTGCAATAAAGTGAAGTACAATAGAGTGCGATGTGCCTGTACCACATGGTGTAGTCAGAACAGAAAGAACAAAAAGAAATAGGCCAGGTGCCGTGGCTCATGCCTGTAATCCCAGCACTTTGGGAGGCCGAGGCGGGCGGATCACGAGGTCAGGAGATCGAGGCCATCCTGGCCAACATGGTGAAATCCCGTCTCTACTAAAGTACAAGAAAATTAGCTGAGCATGGTGGCTCACACC
The DNA here is from genome assembly GCF_009761245.1 of Sapajus apella. NCBI lineage: Eukaryota > Metazoa > Chordata > Mammalia > Primates > Cebidae > Sapajus > Sapajus apella. Next base: position 132,374 of record NW_022437105.1, read on the forward strand.
TGTAGTCTCAGCTACTCCAGAGACTGAGGCAAGAGAATTGCTTCAACCCAGGAGGCAGAGGTTGCAGTGAGCCGAGATGGTGCCACCACGCTACAGCCCGGGTGACAGCGCGAGACTCAGTCTCAAAAAAACAAAAAGATTAAAAAAAAACAAAAACAAAAAACAGAGAAATGAAAGATTGTCTTGGAAAGGAGAAAAAAATGATACTTTTTTATAGTCAGTATGTTTGTCTACACAAAAATCTAAAATATCTTTATTGGGATTTTTAAAAGACTTCAGTAAGATTTTGGGGTAAAAAATTAATTTTTTAAAAAATTTAAGGATATCCAAGTCCAGAAAACATGGGGCGAGAGAAACCAAATTTGCTGTTCTGTTTGAAAAAAACCAAAAAGCAGATAAAAAGATACAAAATATTTAAAACAACAGCTTCCAAAGGTGAGCATATGGCTGTCAAAGACAATGCTTGCTGACAGCCGAGGCAGTGATGGAAACCCTTCCTTCCTCCGGCTTCCTGACTGAAGAGCTTTACAGGACTCAGTGGGGAAGGGGGCACCCAGGTGGATCTCCGCAGGTTCCTGAGTGAAAGGAAACAGGGGAGAGAACACGCGGCTGGAATTCAAGGAGAGAGCACCACAGAGGAGGGAGTGGCACCTCCACAGAACCCTGGAGACAGCCAAGGGTCCCCGCCCATGTTCAGCAGCGTCCTGAGCAGCATGTGCATGTGAGGAGACTGCACGAGGCCAGGAAGGAATCATATGAAAAGCAAAGAGGGGGCCGGGCACGGTGGCTCATGCCTGTAATCCCAGCACTTTGGCAAGTGATCACCTGAGGTCAGGAGTTTGAGATCAGCCTGACCAACATGGAGACACAATGTCTCTACTAAAAATAGAAAATTAGCTGGGTTTGGTGGCGCATGCCTGTGATCCCAACTTCTTGGGAGGCTGAGGCAGGAGAATTGCTTGAACCCCGGAGGTGGAGGTTGCGGTGAGCCAAGGTCGCACCATTGCACTCCAGACTGGGCAACAAGAGCAAAACTCCATCTAAAAAAAAAAAGAAGAAGAAGAAGAGAGGGAAAGAGGAAGAGCGAAGGGGCTATGCTCACAGAGAGGCAGGAACAGTGCCTGAGAGAACACCTCGCCTTCCACGGGACCCTGGGCAAGCACTCAGAAGGGTCTTGGCTCTGTCACAGGGAAGAATTTGCCCTAAACTAGACATGGCTGTGGTCCTGCCTGACAAGTGTTGAAAAGCAAAACTGAAAGGATCAAACTGTTTCTAAGTAACATAACTATGTGCCAGGAAAAAACTCAAGAATATTTTTAGGAATGTAAAAATATCCAGCACCCAGTAAGCTGAAATTCGCAGAGTCTGGCATCCAACCGAAGATGGTCAGGCATGTAAAAAGATAACCAGGCATGTACAAAAGCAGGAAGTTCCAGCCCCTCGTGAGGTCTGAGCACTGACACCTATGTCAGAGCAGCCACAAGGGCCCTAAGCAGCTACCACGACTGTAATCCACATGTGCAGAAATCTAAGGGGAAATGCATAGGAGATAAGATGGAAAACCTAAATCAAACATCTAGAGACTGAGCTGCAGTGGGTTAGATCAAGAATGCATGGATTGGATTCATAGATGATGGAATTCATAGAAAATTGCTAGTGAGCTGACAGATACAGCAATAGTAACTATCCAAAATAAAACGCAGTGAGGAAAACATGATTTTAACAAATAGTGCCAAGAAGATAGGGGATGGCTTCAAGCAAGTTAACATACGTGTAATTGGAATCCGTGAACAAGAGGAGAGAGAAGGCTACAGAAGAGATATTTGAGGATATAATGGTTAAAAGCCTTCAAATTTGATCTTAAAAACTATATACATGCAGTTCTGAGAAATCACTCCCAGCACAAGAAATATGAATAACACCACACCAGAATACATTATAATAAATTGCCCAAAACCAGGATAAAGAATCAGTCTTAAAAGTAGGCAGAGAACACACACCGAATTTTTGTTACACTTTACATGCAGAGGAACAGAAATAAAAATGGCAGCAGATTTCTCTTTGGAAAGAATGCAAGCAAGAAGACAGCTGAGCAATGTCTTTAAAGTACTAAAGGGAAAAGACAACAGCCCTGCCACCCTAGAATTCTATACCCAGGGAAAATGGCTTTCAAAACCAAAGGTGAAACAAAGACATTTTCAGAAATACAAAAGTTGAAAGAATTCATTATCAATGTAACTGTCTTACAAGAAATGCTCAAAGGGCCAGAGCATGGTGGCTCACATCTGTGATCCCAGCACTTTGGGAGGCCAAGGTGGGTGGATCACCTGAGATCAGGTGTTCAAGACCAGCCTGACCAACATGGTGAAACCCCATCTCTACTAAAAATACACAAATTAGCTGGGCATGGTGGCACATACCTTTAATCCCAGCTATTTGGGAGGCTGAGGCAGGAGAATTGCTTGAACCCAGGAGGCAGAGGTTGCAGTGAACCAAGATTGTGCCATTGTACTCCAGCCTGGGCAACAAGAACAAAATTTCACCTCAAAAAAAAAAAAAAAAAAAAAAAAAGAAAGAAAGAAATGCTAAAAGGAAGTCCTTTAAACAGAATGAAATTGACACCAGATGGTATCAATGAAGAATGAAGAATACTGGAATTGCTAACTACATTTATATATATATATATATGTTTTCTAAATATAAATAAATATATATATTTATATGTCATCATATAATATAAATATATATTTATATGACATATATAAATACATAAAATAATTTTCTATTTTTAAATTTCTTTCAAACATAAGTTACTAATGAGAAATACAGCACAGTATTAGAAGGTTTGTAATTTACATATAAAACAGTAAAACATAGGACAGCAATAGCATGAAAACTGAGAGGGAAACAGAGGGTAGGAAAACATAAAGATCAGAGCAAAACGATGAGATATAAAGCAGAAAAACAACAATCAAAGAAACTAAAAGATGGTTCTTTGGGATAATCAATAAAATTGAGAAATTCTAGCCGGATTTATCAGAAAAAAAGAGAGAAGGTATAACATGCCGATATCACAATTGACAAGTAACATCACTCTCGATGCTCCAGATAATGAAAGAATAATAAGGGGTTATATGAATGAATTTGTGCTAATAAATTCTAAAATGTAGATTAAATGGCAAATTCCTTGGAAGATACAAACTCCCAAGGCTCACTCAAGAAATACAGGTAAATTGAATACTTTTATATTAATTAGAGAAATTGAATTTGCAGTTAAAAACCTTCCACAAAGGAAACTTCAATAGCTTCATTGGTGAATTCTCCCAATACTTAAGGAAGAAATCATACCAGGCCTACACAAACTCCTAAAAAAATTTGAAAAAGTGAGAATATTTGCTAATGCATTCTGTTAGACCAGCATTACCTTAATACTAAAACCAGAAAAAACCTTGACAGGGAAATGGAACAAAAATGTAGATTGTTCATGGTGATGGACAGATTGGAAACACACAAAGGTTTTTCTGCGTGACTATCCTGTAGCCTATTCTACGGGTGAGCACCTTGCTGTGTTTCAGTGAGTGAACCCCAGTACAGGAAGTGCACAACACGACATGGGGCTGAAAACGTAAGCTTCAGAACTATACGTACAGTATCATTTCCTCAAAGTCTGGAAAATACACAGAATCATGCTACACCGTTTATGCAATCATACATATGTTATATGAGTATGCAAAAGCACCAATGTGTGGACACATCGATTTAGGATAATAATTCCTCTGGGGAAGTGGAAAGAGAAAAGTCTTGGGACAAAGGTCACCTAGAATGAGTGCTTCAACTCAATATTTGATTTATTTTTATTATTTATTATTTTTTTATTTTTCTCTGCTGACAAGAATATGAATGTTTTGTTTATTTTTTAAAATATATGAAGCAAATATGGCTAAATGATACAATTTGATAAAGCTGAGTGATGTGTAGACAGTTTTTCTTTATATTGTTTTCTTCAAGCTTAAAATATCTCATAAGAAAATCATCGTTGCTTGTAAAACCAAACTGGCGAAAGGGTACCACACAGAGAGAGGGATGCCTGACCTTTCCAGTGTCCTTGGTCCTCACGCCAAGGGGCAATGTCGCAACCAGGAAACTAGGGTTTTCTTTTCCTTTTTTTTTTTTTTTTTTGAGACGGAGTCTCACTCTGTCACCCAGGTTGGTGTGCAGTGGTGCGACCTCAGCTCACTGCAACCTTCACCTTCTGTGTTCAAGCCATTCTCCTGCCTCCGCCTCCTGAGCAGCTGGGATTACAGGTCCCCACCACCATGCCTGGCTAATTTTTGTATTTTTATAAGAGACAGTTTCACCATGTTGGTCAGGCTGGTCTCAAACTCCTGACTTCGTGATCTGCCCACCTCTGCCTCCCAAAGTGCTGGGATTACAGGAGTGAACCACTGTGCCCAGCTGGAAACCAGGATTTTCATTATGGCTTCAATACCACCTGTTAGGTGGTATCAACCACGGGCCCACGCTGGGGACACTGTGGCCAGCAGCAGTGGGGCTGCCTGTTGAGATGCTCCTGGACCACTGAATTTGGCTCCCTGATGGCCATTTGCCTTTAAGGATGCTCCCTTGGGCTGAACTAGATTTTCCAAGGCTTTCTCAAGTCACACCTTGCACAGGAAAATGAAAGAGGAGAACAGCACAGCTCCACAAAGCGAGTCCAATGCTCTGGAGTGTTTACTGGAAAAACAGAGACAAGGTGGGAATCTCAGAAGCTGATCCGCCGACCTGTCAGAAAGTGAGCTTGCATGGGGCTCAGCTGGGGAGAGGCAAAGCCCCCCGGGGCCTTCCAGCAGAAGAAACCGCCTCCCATCTCCAGCCCCTCCCTGGCCGTGGTCTCAGCACCATTCTAGCCTCATGGAAAACAGCTTTTCCTTTTCTTTCGGCACTTTTCATGATCGAGCTGTGTCGAAATACAAGCAGGTGGCTTCATCAATAAGTCTCTCAGTCAGCTGTCTTCACCAACGCTACCTCTACCGCAGGGGAAAACAGGGCCTTAAATAAATCTCCTAGAAAAAAAACAGAATGGAAAATGATTTCCTGTTCCCAATCAGATAAAAATTAAAAATAACAAAAACCTCACCTTTTCTTTTTTCTGCCTGGCAGAAAAAATAGATTTCAGATTGGCCTAATTTCAGTGAGTGCGATTCCTGTCTGCTGCTTCAGTCGTTCCTCCCTATCGCCGGAACTTAAAATAAATACGTTGCAAAGTAGTTTCTTTGCTTGTTTTATGGTTGTTTTTAAAATAAACAGTATGATTGTAGACATGAGGCAGAGCCTCACCAGACAAGCCGGGACGAGGCCAGAGCCACGTGCTTGAACCCCACTCCACATCTGGCCAGGTCCCACGGGAACGTTGACTGGGACACTGTTTCCTAAGGGAAGACTCAGCCTGCTGACACTTGGAACAGCTAAACAGATATTTGAGATGATTTCATCTAAACTTCTGGCAACTCCGACTTCCTGTCTATAGCACTCTATGGATTCCTTTAGAAAAACAGTTATTATTTAATTTCCTATTGCTTAGGTTATAAAAATAATATTTATTATAAAAATCTGTAGAGCATAGATAATTACAAGGAATATAAAAATTACAAGCAGCAATGTGAAGACATAGCCACCAGAGATAGATTTCTTATATATGTTTCTTAAGACAGCTTCAAACGTGTTTCTCTTCTTCACAAAACTGATGAGAACTTATTAGGATAGTTGACGTGGCTCCTTCCAGCCACGTGAGACTGCACTTCATCTGCCACGAGGGTAGATGTGGCCATGTGGTGTGCTTCAGTCAATGATATTTGAGCAGAAATATCTCAATCTCAATTGTAGTATACAATTGACTGCAGAAGACAAAAAGCTTCGTTTTTCTCTACTGTCATCTTGATTTTAATTCATAAATGCATCAGTATACTAAACTAGTGATTTGTTAGGTGAATCGCAAATATGTTAGAAATCAAAACACAGAGTTCTTTAAAGACACTTAGCTGCAGGCCAGGTGTGGTGGCTCAAACCTGTAATTCCAGCACTTTGAGAGGCCGAAGCGGGTGGATCACCTGAGGTCAGGAATTCAAGACCAGCCTGGCCAACATGGCAAAACTCCGTCTCTACTAAAAATACAAAAATTAGCTGGGTGCGGTGGTGGGCTCCCGAATCCCAATTACTCTGGAGGCTGAGGCAGGAGAATCGTTTGAACCTGGGAGGTGGAAGTTGTAGGGAGCTGAGATCGTGCCACTGCACTCCAGCCTGGGCGACAGACCAAGACTCCGTCTCAAAAATCAATCAATCAATAAAATAAAGACATTTCGTTTCCTGTGTGCTTGTGCATATTTTGCAGCAGTGAAAACACCACTGCCTACTGAGAAGCGTGAAAAAAAGCCGGGTAATTTTAGTGCCATGACTAATTTTGACATCACAGGCACTCTGCGGGGTCTCTGATCAATGGACCGTATGTTTGGAGAAGCGCTCTTGTTTGCCCAGGCTGGAGTGCAGTGGCACAATCCTCTCTCTGTGCAGGTCAGAACTCCCGGACTCAGCCACTTCCCTGCTTCCACCTGTCACACAGCTAGATGGCCGGTACGTCCCAGCATGCCTGGATTACTTCTTTCCAGAGATGGGAAGAGGACATTTTTCTCTTAATACACCTGCCAACATTAAGTGCCTTCTGGAATTGGTCATAGGGTTGAGCAATCCGTCACTCCTCTGGTTCTTCAGGTGTGAATGGATGTGAGGTGACATAAGTGTCTGCACCCCTCACCAATTCCCAAATTCCAAAGTCTTTAGTGCCAGAACAGCAGATGTTCCTGTTTAAAAGTGCAGTTTTTTAAAGAGATATTGAATGTGCCCAGACTTTTCCTCCAAGTTTGCCAATGATTGTCAAACCCTTCTATTAAAAATAAAAAAGAATCAGTTTATCAACTCTCTCTACTCTCTAAGGGATCCCAAAATCAAATGTCGGGGCCCAGATGTGATGCGCAGCTCCTCCACTTTCCCCAGTTGCTTGGAATTGTTTGCAAAGCCTTCAGAGTCTCGGGAGTCCGGAGCAGCCCTTCAGGCTCTGAGGTCTACATGGCTCACATCTGGACCAGGCCTGCCTAATGTGCACTTTGGTTGGGACGGATGCCATTGAAAGTAAGCTTTTGAATTATGTGATCCTCACGGGAAAGCCTGGTTGCTGATTCAGGTACCAGACCCACAGCTGAGGAAGCAGGTGTCCGAAAAATCTCACCGCGCTGGACAGTCACCTACTGTGAATCTTTCTCCCTAATTCCTAAGCTCGCTCTGGACTACAGCAGGACTGGAATAGTACCCTACAAAGCAAGTCCAGACCAAGCCACCACAGCCTGGGTCCCCAAGTGACCACCTGGAGCAGAGCCCTTGCTGACCCTGGGTGGACATGGAACATGGGTGAGAAAGGGACCCCTGCTCAGGTCTGGCTGCTGGGCACCTTGGTCAGACCAGCCCTTACCGCATCCCACAACCCTGCAGGAGCCGGCCTCATGGTGGCTGAGGTTCAGGCTGGGGCCCCTGTCCTGCCCAGCCCTGCCTGGTGGAGAGGCCTCTTAAGCTGCTCTCCTTTTCAGCTCCCAAGCATGCCAGGAGTGGGAGGAGAGGACGCAGTCTGTTGACCATTTAGGAAGAAATGCCCACTTCAGCTAAACACCCCAAGCCCTTCTCTGCTATGCCAGCCCAGTTAAAATTTAGCCAGGCACACCAAAGCAAGCCCCACAAAGAACCCACAGCCCTCTGGACACGCTGTGTGCCAGGTGGTGAGGATTCACCCAGTCTGCAGGACAGACCGACCATGTTCTCCTCGGAGAGCCGGAAAACCAATGCTGCAAAGCGCGGGAAGGGCAAGGAACGCGGCAGCGCTGGCAGCCGAGGGACAAGCTGCAGGCCAGAACCCGGGAGTCCACGGGCAGTGCTTTCTGATGCCCTGACGGAGACCAACTGGCTGGTGCTCAGGTGTGTCCTGAGTCACCTGAAAGAGCGGACACACTGGCTTCCCCTGCAGCTGCCTGGCGGGCTGGAGTCCTGGAGTCGGTGGATATGGGCGGTGCAGCGAGCGATGTGACCTCTCTCCTCCCTCCTCCCCCTCTCCCTCCTCCTGTCTGCCTCCTCCCTCCTTACCCCCTCTTCCCCCTCCCCCCTCTCTCCTCCCTCCCTCCCAGCCCCACCCCTCCTCCTCCTCAGCCTGTGTCTCCTCCCTCCTCATGCCGTCTCTCTTCCTCCTCATCCTTCCTCCTCTTCTTTCATCACTCCCCACCCACCTGTCCTCCCTTCTCACCCTGTCTCTCTCCCTCCTCCCTCTTCATCCATCCCTCCTCCCTCCTCCTTTCTCCTTTCTTCTTTCTTCCTCCTCATCCCATTTCTCCTCATTCTTCTCTCCTCACCTTGTCACTCATTGTACCTGGTTCTTAACCAAAGGACAAGGCCGTGGTGCTCATGAGATCTGTGTTCTGCAGTTCTGTTTTTCAGTTTAAAAATATTACAGCTGAAACAAATTTCACTGAAACAGATTCCCAACAAACAGAAAGCTTTGGTCAAAACAAAAATGCCTCAAATTTGCCTGTAGCTGTAGATTTGGGAGAAAGCAGTCCTGCATTTTCCTTAAAAACATGGCCACCACCTGAGGAAACAGCATTGCCACGGTGAATCCAGCTGTGCCTCCAAAGCCCAAATGACTTCAGATCCCGTCTGCAGCAGGTGGCTGGCTTTTCTGGCTTTGGTGGCTTCTGTGGCCTTTGTGGCTCCTGTGGCTTTTGTGGCTTTCATGGCTTTTGTGGAACATTCATTTCCTGTTGGTCCCTGGTAACCTGGCATGTGTTAAATCCCAAATGCTCTTTTTATTTTTAATGACGTTTAATTTGAGTGGGGTCAACAGAAATCTATTGAAGATGGTAGAACATTTATTTAAAGTGATATTTCTGCAAAATACATGTCCTGAGCAAAAGAATGATTTTTCGATCCTCTGTTCTCAGCTAGCGTGGGATCTGAATAAAGTAAGGTCAGGTGCCCACCCAGGAAAACGCTTGGCTTTCAGCTGTGTCACTGTTTTCCATGACTCCTGCTTTCAGCGGGGAAGGAGGGCTGCGGCCTTCCAGCGCTCGGCTGTGGTTTGCAGGCATTCATGTCATCTGCACCGCAGCCAAGGCTACTGCCATGCCCACCAAGCCATCTTCCTGCACCTCAGATGACGCTAAGATCCCTCCTCTCCATGAAGAACATTGTGGCAAGGAAGCCTGGTTTCTCTTGGTGTCGCTTGTCAGCCCACTGCTGTGAAAGTGCGTCCTTATCTGAGTCGTGGCTGCATGGAAGTGGACTTGCTGCTCTTCAGAAACCAGGAAAGCTGGCAGTGAGTCACCCCCACCCAGGAAAATTGACCCTGGGCCATGCGACTCCTCAGGCCTGCGGAAACCTCCTGCTGGCCGCCAGGTAGAAGAAGCTCTGGGCTTGGCCGGCTTTCACTTATCCCGGGCAGCCTGGTTTAGACACGGATCCCAGGCCGGGAGAAGCCACAGGTGACGCCCGTGAAGACTAAGAGGCTGCGGGAGTTTGTCTTCCTCCTGAGCCACTGCCCGTCTGTTCCCGTCTGAGGGCCCTGGTTCCAGGGCCACCAGCCACGGCCCCTGGCCACATCCCCACGGCCTTTTCCTAAACGGGCACAAGTTCAGAATGGTTTTCACGCTTTTAAAAATGCTTTTATTTCTGTGTTATGAAGATAGACATACACAGCCCATCATACGCAGGACACAGCATTTTTTATTCTTTTATTTCCTGGCTTTCTTACATACTTTTTCCCCTTAACTCAACATTGTTCCTGGTTTTATCCGTCCGTATTGGGATGAGAAGACTGTATTTTTCTAAAGTGGAATGTGCTGATTCTGTTTGACTTTCTCACATGAGTGGCCCAGAGACTCATGTTTAAAATATTGAAAAAAAAAAATAGCATCTTGTGACACACAAAAATTATACCAAATTCAAATTTTGGTGTCCAGAAGTAGTTTCCTTTGAGCCCAGCCCCTCCGCCTATCATGTGCGGTGTTTGCGTGTCTGTTACACAGGGCTGCTCTCGTGCTGTGGTGGAGACTGCGTGGCCCAGAGAGCCCAGAACGCCCACTCTCGGGTCCACTATGGAGCAAATTGCCAGCCCCTGGCATAGACCATGACAGGGGCTCTCACATTCGCTGACACGCCCCACGAGGGGCTGCGCGCTGAGTCTTTCCTGTCTTGTTACAATTGTGACTGACTTCTGCTACCTTATTGGATGTTTTCTTTTCTTTTTTCCTTTTGAAAGTTATATATGTTTGTTAGAACAAGTGAAAAAAAAAAATAGGAGGTCTGTGTGCTACAATCGTTTATAATGTCCCTCCTAGCCTTCACTCCCCTGTTCTGGAGTGACTGGTGTTTCTAACCTGAGGGGCAGCGTCCGTGGTGAATCTTTGCTCAGATGTACAGGGCGCTGTTACTGTTCTTTTTATGAAAAATGAAATACATGTTACTCAGCAGCGTGTTTTATTTCACTGAATGATGAACATCACTCTGGATTGATTTGGATGTCACTGATTTATGACTTTCACAGATGCATAAGATTCCACGGTGGAATAATTTCTTCACCTCTGCCCTGTTGATGGACATTCGTGTCTATCCCGTTTTTGTGTTATAATTCTGAAAACAAAAGCTTTTGTATTCTAGGGTCTATGTACTAATGCTTTTATTCTGCAGCATAGAAACATAAAAGTGGGACAGATGAGTCAAAGCCTATGGGTTTTTCTAATATTAAGATGCGGTATAATGCAAGCTTTCTCTTCACAAATTACAGCATTTCAGGATGGCCACAGGGAGATGGGTGGTCTTTTCTTTACAGCTTGATTACTTTTTATCTTTAAATATCTCTGATAAAATGCCATTTCCTCTTTTTTATTTTTAGATAGATTTGAATGCTGAAGCTTAATCGCCTAAAGGAAAGAGTGCAGGTTAAAGACGGACATGAGGGCTTCCGTGGAAAGGGCTTGGATGGAATGGAAGGGCCGCTGGGACATCATCTCCCCAAAGTCAGGGACCACCTCTGTCCTGCTGGCCATGGTGAGAGCACACGGCTGTTTGTGAAATGAGAGAATGAATGAATAAATGAGTGAATGAATCATGGTGACAGAAAGGTCGCTGGAGAGGATGGTGCTGATGAATGAGGGTGACGATACGCAGATCAATCTCTGTTCCCCAGCAGAACTGCTGCTGTCCACAGACAGGTGTCTGAGAACCCCCGGCTGCAGGGCAGGAAACTGAGACATTCTGCCTTCTCAGATTGTCCTGTGTGTGACGAGGGGTCCTCACTAAGCTGTCATCTAATTATTGGATGTAGGGAGAAAACAAGTTATGTGTTTCTGAAATTCAGCAAATGTTTTTGTTTTTTTTTTTTTTAAAAAGAGGAATTCTCCATTTTTAAGGGGTTCTCTCTGCTCAAATAAACTCCAAATGTTCTGGCCTCACATTCCTGTGAATAAGAAGAATAACAATAATTTTATTTATTTATTTTTTCTGTTAAAAAGAAAAACAGATATCTTAAGTGATCTTATTTCTCTTCAAAGAGCAAAACAGCTTTGCAGGCAAGGTTTGGAGCCAACTGCAAAGGGTCGTCGAGAGCACAGCCGTCTCCCCGCACACGCCCTGTCCTTGGCGAGGCTCCCGCTGAAGCCTGGCCTCCGCGCCCTCTCCCATCCTCCTCAGACCCTGGGCTGGCTCCAGCCGCCTCCAGCACTGTGTGCCTGGGCCCCCTTCCGCCTTGCGCCGTCCCCCAGGGCTCCCCCTGGGCTCTCCTGCGCACAGACTGAGGGATGTCCCCTCCCACCCTAGCAGGTTCCTTAACCCTCTCTTTAGTAAATATAAAAATAGATCCTGCCTCATAAGATGCTTCTAAACATTGAATAGTAAAGCCCTTACTTAGCATATTGCCTGCCTAAGAGCAATCTCTTAGAAAATCCCTTTGTTCTTGTAATAATAAACAGCTCGAGCCCATACTGACCTTTCTGCTTCAAAGGCCGGTGGGGTGGACCCACCCGAGTCTCCTCCCTGTCTTGCAGACAGGCGGGGCTGCTGCCGTCCCCACGGGGCCTGCACCATGGTGTGATGGCCTGTGCACCCCAGGCCCCGAGGACCCGGCCTTGCTTCAGAGACGAGCCCAGCAGCCTCCAAAAACCCTGTTTTCACAGAGTCGCTTCCATTTTCCACTCCAAGCTGACAAAGGTGCCTCTGGGGTGAGCCCGAAGTGAGCGGTGAGATACGGGTGACCGGCCCCTCCGCCACCCTCTACTCCCAGCCAGTGAGAGGCGAAAAAGGCAGCCGGGGCCTGCAGGGTGCCCGCGATGGCAAGAGGTAGAGGCCTCCAGGAGAGACGGGCTCTGTGCCAGTCCCAGGGCACACTCCCCACGAGGGCCCCCAGGACCCACTGGGACAAAGGCCGGTGGCCGGCTCGGGCACCTGAGGCCTGCATGAAGGGTGGACGGGGCCCTGTTGGTAACAGGAGCTGGTGGCCATGCAGGGGCCCGCTCTGCTCCCACCAGGCTGAGGTGAAGGGCAAGGGCACGAAGATGGTAGAGGACATGAGGCTGACGGGAGCCCCGGACAAGGGGGACAGGAGGGCTCCAGAAATTGGGTGCTGCGGTGGGGGTGCTCCACCCTGCTGCAGCCCAGGAGGCCCCTCAGTCCCTTGTGCTTGGGACCGCATTGCACAGCGCACCCAGGCTTCTTCCACACACGGCCTTTCTCAGCCTCCACGCACACTCAGCCTCGCAGCCCTCCTGCACACACGTGGAGGCCCACAGGTGGACAGCGCACAGTGGGGATGATCTCAGAGCCTGCAGCCTTTGCACAACTGTGCTCCCTCCCACACCCACCGTGGCACAGCTGTAGGTCCTGCGGGAGCCTCTCCAAGCCTGACTCCCGGATCCAGACCCAAGGAGCGGGCAGTGCTGGGGTCGCAGCCCACAGGGCCGAGGGTTGTCTCGAACGCACTGTCCCATGCTGGGGCCAAGGCACAGGGCATCTCACGGGGCTGCCGGAGGAAGGGGGCTCAGTGCATAGAACCCTCTTGGTGGCAAGACAGAGACCACACAAGCCAGCTTGCGTGCAAAGTTCTTGCAACTGGGAACCCCACGGCGGGTCTGGCCTCAGAGTCCAGGGACCACTTGAGCTTTCTCCTCTCTGTGCCTGTCAGTCGCGTTCTCCCTCTCTTTCTCTGTCTCTGTCCCTCTGTTCCTCTCTCTGTGTCTCTTTATCTCTGTCTCTCTCTCCGTCTCTGTCTCTGACTCTCTGTCTCTGTCTCCCCCCGTCTGTCTCTCTCTCTCTATTCCTAGACGAAGGAGGGCATTGAACCAATGCCCAGCAGATGGGGGTCCTTGGACTGGCCTAGCTCATCCTCCTGGCTTTTGAGCTGGGCTTGCCTCTTCCCAAGCCTGCTCTGCACTGACGGTTTCGGGTAATGAGAAACCCTGGCACCGGCTTGTGGGAAGGAAGAGGAGTTGCATTTATTGGGAGAGTATTAAGGAAGCTGATGGATCCCAAAGCCAGACAGAGGGTTTGCTGAGCTCGGGGCTGGAAGACCGGTGGGACCTTCCTCACTCTGCCCCGCCATGTCCAGCTCCAAGCGTCTGGCTCCCTCCCAACTCTGGGGTGGAGCGGGCCCCCAACAACCCCAAGTTCTTCCTGTTGCATATATGTCACCCAAAGCGGCAGAATCAACCCTGTCCGGTGTCCAGATCCACTTTTCAGGGAGGGGACTGTTGGCTCCACTGCTCCCCGGTAGAGCAGCCTGTGCAGCAGAGAATGCCCAGTGTACGGGCAGCGGCCAGGGCAAGGTGAAAAGCCTCTGCCGCCTGAGCCTGTCTCTGGCCACAGCTCCCACGACCACCAGAGCAGCCGGCTGAGACTCCCTGCAGCCTTCTTGCTTCCCCCGAGCCTGAGGGGGGCTGAACCCCTGAGCGTGCTCCTGGTTATAGCTGGTGTTAAGGAAACCGCAATTCTTCTACTGTACCGAAAGGCTATAGCACAAAAGTGTGCCGAACTATGGGCCAGAGCAGCGCTTGTCAAACCTAAGAAACGTCTGCACCGACTTGAAACAGAAATGTGTCCTCACGTCCCTCCCAGGCCACAAGAGGCCAAGTGCTGAGGCCTCACTGCCAGGCTGCAGCGTGGCTCTCGTGGCTTGGAGAGGATGCAGTGCGTGGCTTCTGTTTGGCTGCAAGCGTTGCCTGAGCAGATGTCTCCATGGCATGCAGCCCTGCCCTTGTTTGCCTGCAGGGGAGGAGCTGGCACACTGTCACCACTTCCAGGGGAAGCTGCTCCGTGCTGCCAGCAAAGGCTTCATTGAACTCCAGGCCTCTCACAGACTCTCTGCTTGGCCGCAGCTAAAATCCTGCTCTCCACACAGAGATGGCAAAAGTCACCAATGGGTAAACTGTTGCTGAAATTCACAAAGAAGTAGTTTTGAAATATTGAAATCAAAGGCCGATATAGAATAAATCTCTAACATAAGAATGCGTTTGGCATGTGTGTGTGGGGTGTGTGTGTGTATGGTGTATGTGGTGTGTGTGTGGTGTGTTTGTGTGGTATTTGTATGTGGTGTGTGTGTATGTGGTGTGTAGGGTATATACGTATGTGATGTGTGTGGTGTGTGAGGGTATGTGGTGTGTGTGTGGTTGGGTTGTGTGTTTGGTGTTTGGTATGTGTATGGTATGTGTGGTGTGTATGGTATGTGTGGTGTGTATGGTATGTGTGGTGTGTGTGGTATGTGTGTGTGATGCATGTGGTGTATGTGGTGGACTGTGTGTGGTGTGTGCTCTGTGTGTATGTGTGTGGTGTATGGGAGATGTGTGTGTGGGGGTGTAGTGTGTGTGGGATGGGGTGTGTGTGTGTGGTTGTGTTGTGTGTTTGGTGTGTGTGGTATATGTGTGTGTAGTGTGTGTGGTGTTTGTAGTGTGTGTGGTGTTTGTAGTGAGTGTGGTATGTGTGATGTGTGTTGTGTATATGTGTGTGCGTGGTGTATGTGTGGTTGTGATGTGTGTGTGTGGTGTGTGTGCTCTGTGTGTGTGTGGTGTGTGCAGTATGTGTGGATGTGGTGAGTGGATGTGTTGTGTGTGTAGTATGTGTGGTGTGTGTATGGTATATGTGTATGTGGTATGTATGTGTGTGGAGAGGTGTGTGTGTGTGGTGTTTGTGTGGTGTGTGTGGTGTGTGTGGTGTAGGTGAGGATGTGGTGTGTGTATGTGTTGTGTGTGTAGTGTATGTGTGATGTGTGTGGTATATGTGAGGTTGTGTTGTGTGTGGTGTGTATGGTGTATGTGTGTGTGGTATGGGTGGGGAGGTATGCAGTGTATGTGGCATGTGTATGTGGTGTATGTTAGAGTGTACTGTAGTAGTATGTGTGTAGTGTGTGTGGTGTGTGTGATGTGTGTGGTGTATATAGTGTGTGTGGTGTGTGTATGGTATATATGTGTGTGGAAAGGTGTGTGTGTGTGTGTGGTGTTTGTGTGGTATGTGTGGTGTGTGTGGTTATGTGTGGTATATGTGGTGGTGTGTGTGGTGTGTGTGTGGTGTGGTGTGTGTGGTATGGTGTGTGTGTGTGTGTGTATGCTAATCACTATCTTCATTTTCTCTGGACAACTTTGGGGAACAAAAGATCTATAGCCTTTAATGCATTTATTCAACAAATCATTTCCTGCCTACCACGTGGCTCCACACTGTTCCCAGGGGCTGGTGCTCCTCATAGAGGTGACACCTGCTCCAGGCCTTCTAGTCCCAGGCCCTCTTCCCCGGGCACCACGGGAATGTGTTGATCCTCATGACAATCCTGCGGGAAGATATCCGCATCCCCTGTCTCACCAGCGAGGAGCCCAAGGCACAGACAGGTCAAGGACCTTGTCAGCCAGCACACAGCTGGCAAGCAGCAGCCAAGATGCGACCAAGGTATTCTGGTGCCAGAACCATGCTCCTGACGCTCCGCCAGCTGACTCGGCTGCACCTGCTGGGTGAGTGGGTGTGTTGCCCACAGTGGGTAGTAAGGTCTGCAGCAGCCTCAGTTCTTGCCCGCTCAGAAGAAAGAATTCGCTTGAGGGGCATAAGGCAGAAGAAGAGACAGAGGCAAGTTTTGGAGCAGGAGCAGAAGTTCCTTAAAAAGCTTTGGAACAGGCGTGGAAAGAAAGAAAAGTGCACTTGGAAGAGGGCCAAGCAGGTATCTTCAAGGCCAGTGCGGGGTTCGACCTCTAACTTGGGGTTTTATACACTGGCCGCTTCCAGGGCCTTGCCCCCGTTCTCCCTCGGTCCTTCCCTTGGGGTGGGCTGTCCGCATGCGCAGTGGCCTGCTAGTGCTTGGGAGGGGAGCGTGCGCGGCCCGGTGAACTGGAGTTGTGCGCATGCTCATTTGAAGCGTTCTTCCCTTATCAGTCCTGTTCCTACAGGAACGTCATACACCAGTTAAAGGCTGCCATTTTGCCTCTTAGTGCGCATGCTTGAACCCACTTGCCCAATTCCAGAGATCTTATTGGGAAGCTGCAGATCACCAGCCTCGGGGTTTTTTTCCATCTGTCGAGAAACAGACAGTCTTGCTCTGCCACTGCCTACAACCAATTTTT
Source organism: Sapajus apella (assembly GCF_009761245.1). NCBI lineage: Eukaryota > Metazoa > Chordata > Mammalia > Primates > Cebidae > Sapajus > Sapajus apella. The sequence goes on from NW_022437105.1 coordinate 149,050, forward strand.
GATTTAGAGACGCAGTTAGCCTCCACCTGCCCATCCCCTGTGGCTGCCTGACATTCCTGGCTGGGAGTCCCTCTGCTGCCCTGCTCCTGCCTGACTTCCTACTCTAACAGATGTCAGTGAGGGACAGATGAACCAGGGAGCAGAGCAATCTGATTCTGGTGGGCTATGTTAGGGTTTGGGTTTTCAGATATATATATATATATATATACACACACACATACACACACACGCACACACACACACACATACTATTTGAGTATTTTGAACTTCTTGGACTTAAGGGTTTCTAGTTTTAATTTGGAAAATTTGGGGTCATTCAAAAATTATTTGGCGCTCCCTATGGGACTCCAATTTCATAAACAGCATGCAGATATTTATATTCACCTGATATTGTTCCTTAGGTCACTGAGGCTCTGTTGTTTTCTTAGATCTTTTATCTGACAATGCTTCATTTTAGATAGATTCTATCAATATGTCTTCAAATTGAGTGATATTTTTTTCTGCAGTACTTAGTCTCCTATGAAGCCCATCCAGTGAACTGTTCAATTCAGATAATGTATTTTATAACTCTAGAAGTTCTATTTGGTTCTTTATATAATCTTTTTTTCTTATTATGTTCAAATTTTTTTTTAATCTTTAAGCATATTTGTAATAGATTTTAAAGTTGTTGCCTGCTAATTCCATTCTCTCTTTCATTTCTGGGTATGTGTGGATTGACTAACTTTTCTCCTGGCTATGGATCACATTTTCAGCTTCTTTATGTCTAGTAATTTTTTATTGGATGCTGGACATTACAGTGGTATATTGCTAAGCATGTGTATTTCATTGGTCCCTTTTGAAGACTGTTGTATTGTGTTTGGTAGGTATTTGAGTAATGTGCTTACCAGATCTATTCTTTTGAGGCTAGTTTTTAAGATTTGCTAGGGAAGGTTCAGGGCCACTTTTTTTCTAGGTCTAATTTAGCTTCTCTCCTAAGGGGTGACCCCTTTAAAATCTTTAGTGAATGTCTCAGGTTTTTCAGTGAGGTCGTTTTACTCTGGCTTGACCAGAATCAGATGTATGATTCCTGGGAAGTTTTTCTTTATGGCTTCCTGATAGTTCTTTCCCACATCTGGTGCAAGTTCATCCTACACATGCATAGTTAGCATTCAACAACAGGCTCATGGCATTCTTATGTAGACTTCTGGGATTCTTTCTTCCATTGCTCCCTACTCTTTTCTCTGAAAATTACAGGCACCCCAACCTCACCAAGTCCCACCTCTGTCTTCTCAACAAAAAAGACCACCATGTTCTGCCCGAGCTTGAGCACAATCTAAAAACTTAGGCAGCTACAGTAATCTTAATGCTCACCTCATTTTTATTCCCTAATCGACGAGAGTCCCTTGCTACCTATTGCCTACTGTCTGAAAACAGCTGTTACCTATGTTTTTTCAAGGTGTTTCATTGTTTACTGTGGAAGGCCAAGTCCAGTACCAGTTATTCGAACATGTCTGGAAGTCAACTTCTCTGCTTTACTCATTTTCCAACAAAATTATATTAGTTTTACATCAGAAAAACACAATAATGATAGAATATATATACATAAAGAACAATCTGTTGTTGCTCTATTTTTCTTAAATTTATCTGAAATAAATGCTTTTTGTTTTAGCCTGGATATTATAATTTAAAAAGAAACTTGTTGTTTTCACAGCCCATACCCCAAATATTAAGTTAGATTCTTTTTTGCTGTAACACAAAGGCCAATCTCTTGACATAGTCTTTTCTCCATAGATTTTCATGTCACCCACATATATTCTGGGGTTCCAAGTAGCAAACACTAGGTATTCAGTAAGTATCAGCTTCCTTTTTAGTGAAAGAAACAATCTTTTGGGGCCTTAGTTTCCTTTGCAAAAATGAAAATTATAATAGCTTCTTTCTAAGTTATGACTCTGGTTTAAATGTTTGTCCCCTCTGAAACTCATGTTGAAACTTGAACCCCAGTGAGGCCATCTTGAGAGGTAAGGCATTTGAAAGGTGATTGGGTCATGAGGGCTCCACCCACATAAACAGATTAATTTGATCGTGCGTTTGTGGATGAAAGGGGTTCATGGATTAATGTCTTATCACAAGAGTGGGTTTGTTATCATTATGAGAGCAGGTCTGTTATGAAAGTCCAGGTATTCTCTTGGGAGCTTTCTCACACAGGATGCCCTGTGCTGCCTCAGGGCTTTGTAGAGTCCCTGCCAGCAAAATGTCTCTATGGATGTGGCCGCTTGACCTTGGACTTCACAACCTTCAGAACTGTGAAGAAATAAATTCCTTTTCTTTATAAATAATCCAGTCTCGGGTATTCAGTTGTAACAACAGGAAATAGACTAAGACAGTTACTATAAAGAGTAAGGTTATTTCTCAGTAGACATATTATAGTCTCGCAAATAGGAGACACATGTAAACAATATGTTTAACAAGAATTTGTGAAACAATTAAAACTTTGGCTTCAGTATCCTGCTGTTGCTTTAAACACTATTCAGTAAAGGTCATCATCTCCTACTCCTGATGAAAACTCAGACAGGCTCGTGAACTCTCTGTTCCCTCCTAGGTAATAGATGGTCCTTCCACAGCTTTAGATCACAACAGTGTCTCCATTCAGAAATGTGAACGCCCCACCTAAGATATACATCAAACTCTGAACATGATTTAATAGCCAGTGTCCTGTCCTCCCCAGTGTCCCTCTGCAGCCCAGCAGCCTACAGAGGATGTTGCATAGATACATGTGGGTGTATATTATCTTTCTTTTCTTTTAAAAAAAAAATCACCAAAATATTACTTTGCTGAGGACTTAACTTAGAAAACCCAAATATTTAAATGGCCAATGATAGCCCTGGGTGTTTTTTGCTTCTGTATGAATTTTAATGCTTACATTTAGGCCTGAAAATCCACAGAAGCATTCATGTGGCGGCGGGGGGTGGGGGGTTGCTCTGTGGTGCTTGAGAAGCACACGAATTTGGGGCTTATTTCCAGACAGTGCCCTGTTCTATAATAGGATCTCTGACCAGATGAACGGAGCTCTGAGAGCAGCAGACAGGCAGGAGCGCTCAGCCATGGGGGGTCTCATCTGTGTTGGAGAAACAGGACCCAGAACCACAGCAGACAGATGGCTGCTGCTGGGAGGAACCTCACAGGCCACAAGACAATCCCTTTGCTCAGGGCAGGGCAGCTGAGCTCACTTCCCCAAGGCCACCCAGGAGAGACCAGGAGAGCCGGGGCAGAGGTCAGCCTTCAGCTACTATGAATAATTTCATTTAAAATACCAAGTGGTCTTCAAAATCCACACCCTTTCTAAGTCAACAAAAATCAAGTGAGATTCACAAGTGGTGTCTGGAGCTGCTTTCTCCACATTCCATGAGGAATTTTTGATATTTGCGAGGCTTCCTTCCAGGGAGACAAAAGTGAATTAAGTATTGTCCCAGCTTTTAAGGAACTCATCATGATGAGATAAGATTTAAGAGAAACTGACTAAAATGCAATCTTAATTCCAGAAAGTTCATGAACAATAATAGGATGAAGAAGACAAAATTATTAACAACGAACGTAAGAAAGATGTATGCGCAGTGTTCCCCGGAAACAGGTCAGCCTGCGGCGTCACGGAGCATGCGCCTGACTCTCGGTTTATCTTACTTGGAACAAGGTCCACAGACAAGGACAGCTGTGTCCTCCTTCTCCCGGTCCCATGAGAGGGCGTCTCCTATTTTTAGTTCCAGAGCCTACTTCTTAAGCCATCCATAAAAGGAGCTAGGGAAGTATGTCTGTGATTGATAAGGGACTGAAGTCCGTGTTTACAGAGGGTTTTTCCCACCTAAGGAAGAGTTATGAGGGCTCTGCTGCTCTCTTCCTGTAGCTGGGGAAGGACTGAGAGCAGAGGGCCTGTGTGGACCTAAGGATCAGCACTTGAGCTGGCATGGAAACAGGTAGGTCGTTTTGTTTTGTTTTTGAACTGAGTCTTGCTCTGTCTCCCAGGCTGGAGTGTAATGCTGGGATCTCAGCTCACTGCAACCTCCACCTCCCAGGTTCAAGTGATTCCCCTGCCTCAGCTTCCCGAGTAGCTAGGATTACAAGCAACCACCACCACGCCCCACTAGTTTATATATTTTTAGTAGAGATGGGGTTTCACCATGTTGGCAAGGCTGGTCTCGAACTCCTGTCCTCAGGTAATCAACCCACCTTGGACTCCCAAAGTGCTGGGGTTACAGGTGTGAGCCCCTGCGCCTGGCAGAAACAAGCAGTTTTTAATGCAACATTTTCCCCTAAATTTTACTGTCATGTCTTTATCGATAATGTCTTCACATATTTCAAACTTCAAAGAATGCAAAGAACATATTCGTAAAAATCCCCATCCATCTAGTTCCCCTCCCAGGAGACAAGAATATTGTGTCTCTTGTGCATCCGTGATAGAAGAATCACTGATAAAAGAATCTCCGCGACAAAAGAAACTTCTCACAGGTAAGGAGTTGTTCGTGCGTGGAACGGGCCGAGGCGGTGGTAACGCGGACTTCATTGCTGAGGGGTTAAGGCCCACTTGCAGGGCTGACGTTGAGGGCATCAGATGAAAGCACACAGCCGTACCTCGACGTCCCTCCAGCCCTGAGATGCCACGGCGTGATTCCCTTCCCCTGCTGTGAATGGTGAGCGGCGGAAACTCAGAGCCACGTGGCGCTGCTCTCCCGAACCCCCGCACCTCTTTCACCCCTAACCCACATGGTCGGTGCAGGCAGGGGCAGTGGCGTGCCACCAGCAGAGGCTCCTCTCCCGCTCAGCACAGCTTTGCTTCCTGGAAGCTCTCTGGTGCTCTGCACAGTGACCCTTGTCCCCTCCGCAGTTTCACCGCAGCTCTTCACCCAGCGTCTCTGCAGCGGCCCCACCTCCCTGTTCTCCTGTGGTCTCCGCAGAGTTTCTGCTCCTCCCTTTCTGTTCCTCAGACCCTTGGTCTTGTCACATGCAGCGGACTTTCTGTATCCTCCCGACCTGGCTTCCTGAACCCCAGCAGGCAGCGTCCTCACATTGTCTCTGGGTGATCCATCTGGCAGGTCTCTGAAATTCCACCGGAGGTGGAAGTCCAGAAATCAAGGATATCGACCCAGGAGATGCTGTGATTGGCCAGCCCAGCTTGTTCAGATCAGAATCAGCCTTTACAACACTATTGAAAATGGCCTCATAAACTAATAAAACCACAGTCTCTTACTAAGAGAGGTTCAGAAGCTATTTTCCATATGGTTTCATTTGAAATTAAAATTTTTAGCACCAACATTTCTACACTGTGGTCAGCAATTAAACAGTTCACAAAAGACAGCACAGCCCTCGCCTCTGTCAGCCGGAGGCTGCCTCACCTTCTCCCCGTCCAGCCCACCACATGCCCCTGTGAGGATCCAGCCTGGTCCTCAGAGTGATAGGCACACAGACCCAAGGGCTCTTCAATGCAACTCCACGGAGGTGGTGCTGAGGTTGGCTCTTTTGCAGAGACGGAGACCCCATGGCACTGAGGTGGGTGTTGTCGTCTTAGCCGAGCAGGCCTCGAGCAGCAGGGCCAGGATCTCATGTCCCCACAGCGTCCTGCCACTGCTTCAGACTCCCGGTGAGTGAGCGTTCAGGGCACTGGCCCATCGGTGGTCACAGCCCAGCTATTTCAAAGGAGGACAGACTATAGGTGTCTGCATAGGGTACAAATTGCAGATCAATATAAACGCCAACAAGATCAGGGTCTTAGAAGAGAAGATTCTGACATCAGACTTCCTGGTTTGGATCTGACTCTGCCAGCTGTGCAAGCCACCGCCACTTCCTTCCTCCCTCTATGCCTCAGTTTCCTCAGCCATCGCATGGGGTGAACATTACCTGCCCCGCAGTGTGGTGAGTACCCAGCGAGGCAGTGTGTGTTTTGCCTGGGGCAGTGCCTGGCACGCGGTCCGAGTTCCATGATGTCTGCTGTGGTTCCTGCCGACCTCGCTTGCTCATGTGCTTTGGGTCCATTGGGCTTCTATTTTCTGGGCCCAGAAGGAGGAACTTACTACAACCACAGACACGCAGGCCGGGGAGAGCCAGGCCAGCCCTGCGTGGACCCAGCCATTCCAATCGGCTTGTCATGGTAAAGTTTCTGACGGAGGTGAACAGTTGAAATTAGTTCATTTAATTTAAGTTCATCCATAAACAGCATGAATAATGAATTAAGGCTCTGGAGAAGTTGAAATATAAGGCAGTAGCAGAAAAATGCAATTCAACCCAGAAACCAACCAGCTAATCACCTGATGGAAAAAACCCACATGAAGAGTCCACAGGGGGAAGGCATCGAGGCAGCAGCAGGATTTCCAGGGCTGTGAAGGACGTGTGGAAACGAGGGGAGGTCTTGTGTGCTCTGAGCGTCATCGTGGGCAGAGCCTGCAAGATCGTGACTGTGGATGGTGGCCACTGCCACCCTATCACTGCATGGGCACAATCTCACATTCACTCATTCCCTCATTCACTCATTCCCTCATTCACACATTCAGTCATTCATGGATTCCTTCATTCACACATCCACTCATTCGCACGTTCATTCATTTCCTCATTCATGCATTCACTCATTCTGTCCGCAGCTCTTCATCCCATCCCTGCTGGGCGCCAGGCCTCATGCCAAGACTGCCTCTCCCTCGCGGAGCTTCAGTGTCAAACTCCAGTCCACGTGGCTGCTCCAGGTCACAGCAAACAACTCCTGTTATGCTTGAAGGAATCTTAAACATGCAATTTAAGCAGAAACTTGATGTATTTATTTCTGTGGTACCTGAGTGGGTAGAGTAGAAAGGAGAACTTCTACTAGAATTTTCTAGAAAGAGAATGATCTTAAGTTTGACAAAACACTTAAACAGACCCTTAGTTACACAGAAGAAAAGTGTTAGGCTTGGAAAAGAGAGGTTTAGATAATAAAAAGAGAAATATGTATATACGTGTGTGTGTGTGTGTGTGTGTGTGTGTGTGATTTAGATGAGCAATTTATATATACAGGTCTATGTGATGTATATGCATCTGTCTGTGTGTGGATGGTGGATGGAAGAGAGAGAAATGTCAGTAGGAACCCCCAGGATGGCGTGCCCATGTTAAAGGTACTCGCAGGGCAGGGACAGTGCCGGCCACAGCAGTGATGTGCGCTCTCCAGCTGCTAGCCTTTCCACATCCTTGCTTCACTTCTCCCTTGTCTCTGGCAGAGCCTGCTGTGCACAGCCGTGTGCACTGGTGGTTCCAGGCACGATGGTGTGGTGGGGGCTGTCCATGCTGGGTGCTCCACAGTGTGGGGTGGTTCTGGGCGGGATGGTGTGGTGGGGGCTGTCCATGCTGGGTGCTCCACAGTGTGGGGTGGTTCTGGGTGGGATGGTGTGATGAGGGCTGCCCATGCTGGGTGCTCCACGGTGTGGGGCGAGGACAGCTACCCAGAGAGACAGCCCCCACCCCTGCAGGGAGGGCGGAGGGAAAATGCACCCAAAGGACGCAGGGCTGCATGTGCCGAGCTGGGGAGGGAGGATCGGGCACAGAAACCCTGGGGAGGGCACTGCACAGCTGTGGCCTCACCAGGGACTTGGTTCTCTGTGAGACACTCAAAGAAGAGGCAGCATGGAAGGACGGCCTGAGCTGGGTGCAGAATCATGTACGTGCCCTCTGCACACAGTTTCAACTAGTGAGTGCCCCTGAGGTAGAGTCGTCCCAGCGGGCAAGCTCTGCACCCTCAGGTCTCCATGCCCTTCAATCTCTTCTCATCCAAGGTCAACTGAGGCACAGAACCCCCCGCCAGAGACAGTGTGCAGCATAGCAGGTGCTCAGCAGGGTGGGGCAGACGGCGGATCTGCTTGGCTGAAATGCAGCAGACGTGTGGGCACTTATGCCGGGCCAGGCGACAGGGAGCCTGTTTCTATGCCTGCAGAGCCAGCTGGATTAGTCTGTTTTCATGCTGCAGATAAAGACATACCCGAGACTGGGAAGAAAAAAAGCTTTAATGGACTTACAGTTCCACATGGATGGGGAGGCCTCACAATCATGGCAGAAGGCAGCGAGGCGCAAGTCGCGTCTTACAGGGATGGCAGCCGGCAATGAGAGTTTGCGCAGGAGAACTCCTCTTTATAAAAACAACAGATCTCATGAATCTTATTCACCACCATGAGAACAGCATAAGAAAGACCAGCCCCTCATCATTCAATTACCTCCCACTGGATCCCTCCCACGACACGTGGGAATTCTGGGAATTACAATGCAAGATGAGATTTGGGTGGAGACACAGCCAAACCATATCACCAGCCAAGAGGGTTGGAGGATAAGGGGAGGGGTCCTAGACTGTGCCCAGCCAGTTCTCAAGCAGGCCAAGACCAGCAGGACCACCCCCTGCCCTCATCTGGCTGCAGGTGCACAGCAGCCCAGCTGTGGCTGGAGGTCCTGGTGTCTGGGGATTCCTGGGGGTGGTCAGTAATTCCATGAGTTCCCAGCTGAGGCTCCATGCCTGCCTTCTGCTGCTTGTCTCGCCTGCCAAGGAGACCCAGCTACTCACTCTGGTCCAGGAGCTGCCAGCACACATGGCCATGGCGCCCTGGAAACCTGCTCATGCCGTGCTGTGCCGGGAGGCACACCCTGAGCAGGAAGCGAAAGCTGCCCATTAACCCTTGGTCATGTTGATAAATACTGAAATTGATGGGTTGAAATGTTGAAATGATACTCTGGATGTGGTAGGTTAAATAAAATACATTATTGAAATGAGCTGTATCTCTTTCCCTTTACTTTTTTAAGGTGGCTCCTGGACGTGTCAACTCACGAAAGCATCACATTTCTGTGGAGCAGCGCTGCTGCCAGCTGCGTCTCATCAGTCTCTGACCTCCCACACCCTCCTAGCTCAGGGTGAGCACCGAAGGGCTGAAGGAAGCCTCATCCGATGGACAGGAGCCTGGTCTGGAGTTCATCAGGAAGGAAGGAAGTCTGGTCCTCCCTACCTCTCCCCATGGTCAGCAGCCTCTGAGCAGGAGTGGGCGGGACCTGGCCAGCAGCCCCATCACTTTAATCCGTGAAACCTGACCTTCCCTGTGCTCCTGGGCTCCCAGGCGGCTGTGCGGCCACCCGACCTCCCCAGCTCCTCCTGAGTGGGTGCGTGGCCAGCCCTTGCCAGCGAGGACACGGCTTTCTAATGGCTGGAAAGTGCAGCCATGACAAGGGAGCGGCCAGCCAGAAGGGAGCGATGACCACCCGGCTGGCCCTGGAATTGCTGGAGCCACCAGAAAGGCCACCCACAAAGCAAGCTCCAAGGAAACACCACCGGAGGGGGGTCTCAACCAGAAACGGGATTGCGAAAGGGTCTGGAGGGAAGAGATAACAGGGTTGAGAAGGAGCTGCTGGTCCTGGCATGAGCCCGTGTGGCGGCCACAGGAGGCCACATGCCTGGGTTAGCCTCAGCATGCCACCACCACGACCTCTTTACTCCATCTGCAATCAAACAGGTCCCACCTAAGACAGCTGCTCTACAAATCTGGAGGCCGGGGCAGGGAGAAGGCAGATAAACCAATAAAAAACACATTTTTTTCCTCATAGAAAATGTGTCCAAGGTCACAGGACAAAAGTTGCTCATAGCTTTCAATTCACTCCAGGCTGCCCCTCAAAGCCAAAATGGACAAAGAGGAATAAAATTCCCCTTCCTGGTCCTTCCCTGGTCTGCTGGGCCCCACTCCCCATCAGCTAGGGGAGCCGACCGTGTGCCGAGAGCAGCTGGCCCTGGTGGCTCCCTCTGCCCAGATGCCAGTGCCGCAGGAATGCAGCCCCTCAGCAGGAGCAAGTATGGGGCCATGGGCATGGACGAGGGCCAGCCGAGGGGAGATCAGCGTGGGCTGGGTCTGTCTTCAGTTTCGGGCTGAGGCCGTCTACGTGGAGGGATGGGGCTTTGTATGTGGAGGGCTGAGGCCATCTATGTGGAGGACTGAGGCCGTCTACGTGGAGGGCTGGGGCCGTCTACCTGGAGGGCTGGGGCCGTGTACGTGGAGGACTGAGGCCGTCTACCTGGAGGGCTGGGGCCGTCTACCTGGAGGACTGGGGCCGCCTATGTGGAGGACTGAGGCCGTCTACCTGGAGGGCTGGGGCCGTCTACGTGGAGGGCTGGGGCCATCTACCTGGAGGGCTGGGGCCGTGTATGTGGAGGGCTGGGGCTGTGTATGTGGAGGACTGAGGCCGTCTACGTGGAGGGCTGGGGCCATCTACCTGGAGGGCTGGGGCCGTCTATGTGGAGGGCCGGGGCGCCTGCTGCCGCCTGCACGTGCAAGCTCTTTCGCTTCAGCAGCCCAGAGGATGGAGCCCCATGGCCTTTGGGAGACCCTGTTAGAGGTCTCATGGACAGAGAGAGGAGGACAGCCCAGGCTGAACAGCCTGACCCAGACACAGGTCCGTCACCAGCCCGTAGGGGACAGGATGGAAGTCAGTCAGTGGGGCAGCTGACCAGACAGAGCTGGTGGAGGCTGCCGCGTGGTCCCTAGGAGGGGCAAGAGGGCTGAGCCGGGCGCGTCCAGCCAGATCCGTGGTGGGACACAGCTGTCCCAGGAAGGGCTGAGGCCTGTGGCCAGCAGCTCTCTGCAGCCCAGGCCGTGGCTGGAGAGACTGTCGTGGATGGATGGCTGGAGGCCAACAGTCTTCCCTGAAGCCAGGAGAACGAGCCGTTATTCCTGACCTCAGCACACAGGGTTTCATTGTTCTCACAAGAAATCACTGTTTGCGGAATCACATGCCCAAATTCTAATCCTCCAAGGAGGTTCAGGGCACCCGGGAAGCCATGGGGATGCCCTGGCAGCCGAGGGCTCGAGGGTCAAGAGCGTGAGCCCGGGTGGGTAACAGCGAGACACAGCTGCACACGGTGGGAGAGTGCCGAGGTCCAGCCGAGGTCCTGCCAGGCTGTGCAAGAGGAGATGCAGGAGCACTGACCCAAGAGAGCATTCTAAACCAGACGACAGGCCGCCAAACCCGAGCAGCAGGCTCTCCTGATGAGGGGCCGGATGCTAGGTATCTTCGGCTCTGCAGGCCTCGGCGTCTCCGTGACCACCGCCCAGCTTGCTGTTGTAAAGTGAAAGCAGCCGGGACACACAGAGGATGAGCATGGCTGCCACCGTGAACCTTCATTTACAGAAGCAGGCTGGATTCAGCACGGGCAGAAGTGTGCCATCATGCCCTAGAGCAGCGCAGGGGACAGCGGTTTATGGACTCTGGTTAACGGCCGTATTCTCTCTCAGTGGCCTGTCTTTGGGCCAGACCGGACTTACTGTTTGTTTGTTTGAGATGGAGTCTCTCTCTGTCACCTAGGCTGGAGTGCAGTGGCAAAATCTCAGCTCACTGCAGCCTCCACCTCCCAGGTTCAAGTAATTCTCCTGCCTCAGCCTCCCAAGTAGCTGGGATTACAGGTGCCCACCACCATGCCTGGCTAATTTTTGTATTTTTAGTTTCACCATGTTGGTCAGGTTGGCCTCGAACTCTTGAGTTCAGGTGATCCTCCCACCTTGGCCTCCCAAAGTGCTGAAATTACAGGTGTGAGCCACCGAGCCCAGCCCAGATTTATTTTGAATGAGGGTTGTCAGATGTCAGTGTTTAGCTGAGCTCTGCCTCCTTACCATTGCTTGTGCGAACACACACACACACAAACACACACACACACAGAATCCCACCAAGGGTTCACTACCGTCCTTACTCAAGTATCTTTGGCCCCAGCCATGCTGAGTCTTGTGGAGACGTTACCTGCCATACCGTTTTGGGCATAGGAGACATACAGGAGATGTAGTGGGAACTCCCCCGCGAGGGCCACTGCGCTGCCAGTCCCAGCTCCCTGAAGGAGTAAAGGAAATGGTGAGTGCGAAGCTGGAGCTGGGATTGAGTCCTTGGTGCGGAGAGGAACAGAGCTCTGCGGCCGCCGTGTCCTTTGCGTGCGCGTGGCCCAGGCGCCCAGGGTGCAAGGGTTGAAGGTAAAAACTGATGGGTTGGAGTGTTGCAATAATAGTTTGGATGTATTAGGGGTGAAATAAAACGCATCATCGAAATGAATTTGATGTGCTTCCTTGTACTTTCCTAAGGTGGCTTCTGAAGAACATGAACTCACAGCACCGCCTTTCTCTCGGGGAGCCACCGGCCACGGGTGTGGCCTCTTTGGGAAGGGACTCGTGGCCTAGGCTGACTTGGGCCTTCAGTGATGGCGTTGCACTGGGCAGGGTCCCGGAAGGGCCGGCTCGTCAGAAGAGGCTCCAGGCTGCTGAGCAGCAACAGCAGACAGCTCGCCTCCAGCGGAGTGAAGTGGACTTGGATGCTCACTGGCCGTCTGGGAGCCAGCGTCCCCGTGTTGTGAAGTGGACTTGGTTGCTCACTGGCC
>NW_022437105.1:161426-161733 GCF_009761245.1 Sapajus apella
ACTGGCCGTCTGTGAGCCAACGTCCCCGTGTTGTGAAGTGGACTTGGATGCTCACTGGCCGTCTGTGAGCCAGCGTCCCCGTGTTGTGAAGTGGACTTGGTTGCTCACTGGCCGTCTGTGAGCCAACGTCCCCGTGTTGTGAGGTGGACTTGGATGCTCACTGGCCGTCTGGGAGCCAGCGTCCCCGTGTTGTGAAGTGGACTTGGATGCTCACTGGCCGTGTGTGAGCCAACGTCCCCGTGTTGTGAAGTGGACTTGGTTGCTCACTGGCCGTCTGTGAGCCAATGTCCCCGTGTTGTGAAGTGGA
>NW_022437105.1:161833-163747 GCF_009761245.1 Sapajus apella
ACTGGCCGTCTGTGAGCCAGCGTCCCCGTGTTGTGAAGTGGACTTGGTTGCTCACTGGCCGTCTGTGAGCCAGCGTCCCCGTGTTGTGAAGTGGACTTGGATGCTCACTGGCCGTCTGTGAGCCAGCGTCCCCGTGTTGTGAGGTGGACCTGGATGCTCACTGGCCGTCTGTGAGCCAATGTCCCTGGTTGTGAAGTGGACGTGGATGCTCACTGGCCGTCTGTGAGCCAATGTCCCTGGTTGTGAAGTGGACTTGGATGCTCACTGGCCGTCTGTGAGCCAGCGTCCCCGTGTTGTGAAGTGGACTTGGATGCTCACTGGCCGTCTGTGAGCCAACGTCCCCGTGTTGTGAGGTGGACTTGGATGCTCACTGGCCGTCTGTGAGCCAACGTCCCCATGTTGTGAGGTGGACTTGGAGGCTCACTGGCCGTCTGTGAGCCAATGTCCCCGTGTTGTGAAGTGGACTTGGATGCTCACTGGCCGTCTGTGAGCGAACGTCCCCGTGTTGTGAAGTGGACTTGGTTGCTCACTGGCCGTCTGTGAGCCAACGTCCCCGTGTTGTGAAGTGGACTTGGATGCTCACTGGCCGTCTGTGAGCCAGCGTCCCCGTGTTGTGAAGTGGACTTGGATGCTCACTGGCCGTCTGTGAGCCAATGTCCCCGTGTTGTCTGTTGAGACATAAAGTGGTCCCAGAGCGCCCGTTTCAGGAGAAGCCATGGAGGCGGTGAGTCACTCAACGATGCTGCGCTTCTGTCATTTTCTCGTTCTTTGGGAAAATGATACAATGAGAAAGCTGTCCATCAGCAACCAGAGTCACGCGATTCACGGCATACGTATGGCCTCCCCCACCCCCCCGGCGGTGGCCGCACACGGCACAGACTGGTGAGGAGGATCTGGTCCTTGCGACGTGAGGCAGGTCAGACCTTCCCCTGGGTCCTGGCTCACTCATGACTCGACTTGCTAAACCACACAGGGTGCTGTACCTCTGTCTCAGCGCGCTCAGCTCCTGCCTGCCCCTGGTTCTGCTCCACGCTGGCCCCACTTCGAGTGACACAGAGCTGAGGAAGAAGGCCAGGGCCAGGTAGCCACAGAACCTCGAATGCCAAGATAACACCTTCAGAGAGTTACCAGGGGATTTTAAGGAGCTTGTGCGCAGAATCGGAACTGCTTTTTGGTATGGGTAGACAGCCTCTCTCTGTCTTGGGGATAAAGCCTGTAACAGGCCCCGTGGCCTTGCACGCTATTGGCCTAGCTCATCGCACGCGGTGCCTTCCTCCCGGAGCTGCAGCCCCACTAGCCCTTCCCAGTTCCATGGGCGCCCGCCCCTTCCTGCCCTGGGCGCTCAGCACATCCTGGCCTTTCTGCCCGGAGCACCCACCAGGCAGCTTCCAGCTCCGTGTCGCCACCTGCTCGCCCAGTCAACACGTACTCATCCCACAGGTCTTCAGTCAGCATCGTGAGCTCAGACAAGCCTTCCCCAACCAGCAGACCTGTCAGAGGGCACTCAGGCCTGTGCATCTGCCACGCCACCCGCCATCACCGTGGTTCCAGGGGGGTGAACAGCCTGGCACCTGCCTTCCCGACTGAAACGCCAGCCTTCTGGAGCTGAGGCCGGGCTCTGACTGTGCCCAACACCGCCTCAAGTGTAGCAAGTGACGGGTCCACCGACAATGAGCAGGGAAGGGAAGCTGGAAATGGGTCGGGGGAGTCCAGGCCAGGTGTCCGCTCGATGGGACCAGCATGAACGTGTGAAAGGCGATCACGTCCGGCTGATGGCAGAACTGGGAAGTGGAGACCCCACAGGGTGTCAGCGCTGAGCTCCTGGGGGTGAGGGCATCACACCACACAGGGGGTCAGCGCTGGGCGTGTGGGGGTGAGGGCATCACACCACACAGGGGGTCAGCGCTGGGCTCG
>NW_022437105.1:163757-167361 GCF_009761245.1 Sapajus apella
CGTGGGGGTGAGGGCATCACACCACACAGGGGGTCAGCGCTGGGCTCATGGGGGTGAGGGCATCACACCACACAGGGGGTCAGCGCTGGGCGCGTGGGGGTGAGGGCATCACACCACACAGGGGGTCAGCGCTGGGTGCGTGGGGGTGAGGGCGTGACACCACACAGGGGGTCAGCGCTGGGCTCATTGGGGTGAAGGTGTGACAGCAATATCAAGGCTGGCCTCGGGAATCACTACCGTAAATCACGTCTGAAGAGGCGTTTGTGGCCCATGTGCCCGGCCAGCGCCAGGAAGGGCCTTGGCATGGGAGAGGGTCCTCGCTTGCCCCACAGGGCATGCCTCTGCCGGCTGTGCACCGACAGGGGGCTGCCTCTGGGGACAATGACAGCCAGACTCACGCCTTCCAGAGGTGTCGTTTCCAAATGAATGGAAATCAGAATAGCTTTCTTCCAGAATGTTTTATCGGGTAACTTTTCTGTACAAATGTCCCTAATACAATAGCAAAGAAAAAGAAAAAGAAAAAGAAAGCAAAGGTGTCTGCTATATTTCCAGGCAACATTCACGAGCACACATCCATCTAGGAACCCTCCCACCAGTGCCAAATAGGTATTTGGCAAATCAGTGCCCACCTCGCAGATGAGGGAACAGAGGCGCCAGGAAGATGACAGGCAGTTTACCCGAGGTCACACTGCCGGCAGCTCCCTGGCCAGCAGGCCTAGCTCTGACTCAGCCAGGCTGCGCCTGTGTGGCCCCTGGAGGCCATGAGTACTCAAGGCTGAGACCTTCCTGGCCACCCTGGGGCCTCCCCCAGCCGAGCCCTGCCTTCCCCACATCCAGCCTTCTGAGAATGCGCTGCTGCGGCTTAAAGCCTTCATTTTAATTCAATTTGTGCCCCTTCTCAGACATCAGACAACACTTTGTTTTGAGAAAATAGGGTATGTCAGGTTAATGCAGTAGCAAGAATTTGCATTGCTGATCCTGGGGTGCAGAATTTGCATTGCTGATCTACTGCTTATTTTATTTAAATCAAGCTAAATCCAGCCCCTACCAACATTCCATAAAGGCTCATGGGAAATTCTGTCTTAATGAAAACTGTGGTTTCCCTGACACACCGGAGCGGGGATAGGGTCCCCCACCAAGGGTCTAAAACAGAGGTAAGCACCCAGGAAAGGCCTTTTGCACGGACCCACCTGGTTACCCAGATGAGCCCCTGAGTCAGGGCCCTGCTGCCTGTGTGCCCCTGAGCCCAGGGGTCCCCTCAGGCAATGGGGGTTCCTTGAGGCCCAGGGCAATGGGGAGATCCCTGAGGCTTGGGGCCCTGTGTCCAGCCCAGCCTCGCTGTACCCAGGCACACCGGGCAGCTGATGTTGCCAGCTCTCCCACCTCACCAGCCCCACCACTGAGGGGCTCACGGCCCCACCAGCCCGGTCCCTTCCTGGGCTGGGCAGCCTTCTCCCTTCCTCCCACCTTCCAAAGCAGCTGGTTTCTGCTCTTGCCTGTCAGGATACCTGGTGTCAGTAAAAATGGAAAAATAGTGGACTTCCTTCCACTCCCAACCCAAGGAAGTCAGCAGCCGCCCTGACACTCTCTGGAATTGGGGTCTGCATGGTTTAAAAATAAAATAAATGATGGAGGGAGAGCCTATTAATAAATGTCACAGTAAATCGCTGTTCCAGTTTTATAAAAGGCACCAAATGGAAGAATTATGCACAATTTACGTGCATTTTTGCTACTCAAACACTCTTCTTTCTGTACCACCCCCAGTACACACACACACACACACACACACAGACATACACACACACACACGCACACACACATACACATACACGTACACACACGCTCACACATACACACACACGCACACACATTACACACATACACACATACACATACACACATACACACACACATACACATGCACGCATACACATACACATGACCACACATACACACACACACACATACACATACACGCACACACGTACACACATACACACACACATACACACATACACACAGGCACGCATACACATACACATGCACACACATACACACACGCACACATACACACACATACACACATACACATACATACACACATACACGTACACATACACACACATGCGTACACATACACATGCACACACATACACACATACACACATATACATACACACACATACACACATACACATACACATACACACACATACACATACACGTGCACACACATACACAGACACGCACACATACACATACACATACACACATACACACACACACACACACACACACACACACACGCTGGATGATGGGTTTTGGAAAGACAGAAACTTTGAGCCTGGGAGGGCACCCCAGCAGTTCCTTGAATCCGCTTCCTCACTCAGGATGGAGCTGTGTCAGCCCCACCCCAGAAACTCACCCAAACGCAGCGGAATCACACCCAGTAAAAGCAATGCGAAGCTCAAGTCCACTAAGACATACTTGCTGTCGCTCAGATCCTGGGACGTCCCCCTGCTGCTCCAGAGCCAGCCGATCTGACCCAGAAACACCAACACCGGCGCCCCTGAGGCATCCTTCCATCACCGCTTCCTATCCCTACACGGAGCAGAACCCCACCCCTGAAGTGCAGGCCCCTGCCTTCCTCGACAGCCCCCTGCGCTGGGGCCTCCTGGCACCTCTGCGGGTACCGCCTCTGCCTTCTCAAGCCGGGGGGCAGGCTCCGCTTCCACCTTCTCCCACCTTTCCTTTCATCACCAGGCACAGAAAGACTGACCCAAAGTGTGAGAACCTCAGCTTCCCAGAGCCCCGGGACTCACCATGATGTTCATATTTCATCTAAAACACGTGTTTTTGTCAACTCTTGATTGCAAGATTCCTTCAAAGTCTTTCTTAACAAGGACCTCTAACAAGAATCTGAAATGGGCCCCATTCTTTGGAATTCCCCCCAGGGCAGGTGAGGCGGCACAGAGCGAGGGAGAGCGGGCGCCTGCAGGGAAGCTGCCCGCTGAGCCCCCAGGGATGACACTCTGAGCTGCATCCATGACACAGGAGCCACCACCCTTCCCACAGGGATGAGATTTAAACTCTGCCAAGCACAAGTATGAGGAAGAGAGGAAGAAGGGTACCCACACACAGCAGGTCGTTCAGGCCCTGCCCTCCAGGAGGCCCAAAAATAGAGGGTCACTCCACGCATGCTCCCAAGGCCTCACGAGCCAGGCTGGGGGCCATGTGGACAAGCAAGGCGTGGGCCCATCAGTGAGGCGTCCACATCAGCAAGGCGTCCAAACACAATTGGAGGGGTCTCCATAGCCCTGATGCCACAGAAAGGGGGCATGCCTTCTGACAAAAGGGTCTTATACCTGAAAATGGTCCTGTCTTACGCTGCAGAATACATGGCTAACACAGACAGAGGCAAGGTCACAGAGAGAGACAAGGCCACAGACAGAGACAAGGACACAGGCAGAGACAAAGCTACAGAGACAGGGCTACAGACAGAGACAGCGCCACAGACAGAGACAAGGCCACAGAGACGGGGCCACGGACAGAGACAAGGCCACAGACAGAGACAGGGGCACAGACAGAGACAGGGCCACAGACA
>NW_022437105.1:167761-193923 GCF_009761245.1 Sapajus apella
CAGAGACAAAGCTACAGAGACAGGCCTACAGGCAGAGACAAAGCTACAGAGACAGGCCTACAGGCAGAGACAAGGCCACAGACGGAGCCAGGACTGCAGGCAGAGCCAAGGCACAGGCAGAGGAGCAGGGAAGCAGACGGTCCTTCTGGAGCATGGGGGGCACTCAGGAGGCGCGTTCTTGGCGGGGTGAAGCTGGACCTCAGGGGCAAGCAGCACACATGGGTCAGGGAACGGGGAGAACTTTCAAGACAGTCAACAAAAGGCGCAAAGAGGCAGAGCCCAGGGGATGTGGAGGGTGTTGGGGACTCCTTGCGCCTGGGTCTGGCTGAAACGTTCTGTGGGAGGGGATGGAGCAGCAGTGGGTGGGGCCGGGCGGCCTGAGGCGTCCATCTCCATCTCGGGTAGCACGGCTCTGGGGGCACCTGCAGGACCAGCAACTGAGCTAACTGTGCACCCGGGGTGCTCGCCCTGGCTGATGGGGTAAGAGAGGCTGGGGCAGCCACGGAAGGCACTGCTGCACACACAGCTGCGGTCCCCATGGTCCCGGGGAGCCGGGAAAACAAAAGGAGACAGCGTCCTGACGCTGGTCACCTGCAACCTGAAAAGAACCCCAGCCCCATGTGGCTCAATCGTTGTTTAAAGTAACATTCAAATAACAGACTGCCCAAAAAAGTATTAAAAACAATATCATGCTCTGTTGATGGCTTTCTCTGCCTCCTTGCTCTCTCCTTTTCTACCTAGACACACACATAAACCCAGGCGGAAATACAAGCAAAATTCTCAGCAGCACTCCTTAAAATTCTTACTTGACATCTCAGACACTCCCCAAAATTCCAAGCTCGTAGCAATTGCCAAAGTCTCTTTTCTCTTTTCTGCTCTCAAAAGTCTTCATGGGGTCAAGCCGTGGCCAGGACCTTCCCATGTCACCCGTTTCCCGCCGGCCTCCCTGTCCTCTCCAATGGCTCCTGGGACGCTGGGTCCTAGCCCCAGACTCACTGGGACACAGAAGGACCTGGGGAAGAAGCTGTGGAAGCCTCTGGAATACGCTGTTCTTCCCATGCTGTGGGTTTTCATGAGGGGCGGAGCGAGGCAGTAAAGGCTTTGAAATTTACACAATTAGGGGCCACAGTTACAAAAAAGAATATGAAATTATAAACACAAAATGAGGTCAAAATGGGAAAATTATTTGGAATAGAAAAGAAATTGCAACAAATTGCGACTGTTCAAAAGCTGTCAAATACAGTAGGCGTGATGCAAAGGAAAAGTCATGTTTCTGATTGGGTTTCTGATGATGACTGGCACTTGGAAATATCTTCTGTAGAGAGTAGAAGACTAGTCAAGTCTTTCTTCTAGCAGGGCTGTTTGATTCGGTTTTTTATTATTGATGTTTAGAAATTGTCCACCACTCTTGCTTGGTAAAGTCAGTGAACGGGGCTGTGGGCAGATGCGTGTGGAGCCTGTCGTGGGCAGCATGTCCATACAGGGTCCCTCTGCCATGCCAGGCTCAGAGCACCCGCACTTGTGGTTCTGCCATTTGGGTGCCCCTCAGAATGACCTGGGAGACATTTCAAAAGTCCCACTGTCCACTCCCTGGCCCAGCCTACGCTGCAGATGCTCCAGGGACCTCCGGGTCCTCGTCTGAAAGCCCCACCCCTTGTTTTATAGCACAGAGAACTCGAGCTCTAGACGCTGCGGTTGCCAGGACTGCCCTGTGGGAGCCGGAATCCGCACGATTCCGCCGGGGCGAGCCAGAGACTCCCTGGAGAGCCGTCCCCGCCGTCCTTGACAGCCGGGCCGCTTCTCTGCCGTTCTCAGCCCCCGCACTGTTCCCGCACAGCCATTCCTAAACGCGCAGAGGCCGCTCCCGCACTGCCACTGAGAAAAAGCCAAGGCCGGGTAGCCGTGGAGGGGACAAAGTGAGTGTGCGTAACGAGATGGTTTCTAAAGAATTCACGGTAAACCTTAATCTGGATGTCAGTGTATTCAATTATGATGTATTCACTCTACCAAATGAATAGTTTCTAGAGCTGCTGTGAAGTCCACAAACTACAGACCCTGGCTTAAACAATGGCCATGTATTCTCTCCCGGTTCTGGAGGCTGGAGTCCGAGGTCAAGGTGGCGGCAGGCTCTGGTCACCATGCTGGGCCCTGGTCCAAGTGTTTTCGTCCCCAACGTTCACATGCAGAACCCTTCACTCCCACAAGGACGGCTTAGGAGGTGACTAACCACGTTGGGAGGTGGAAGTCATGAGGGTGGAGCCCTTGGGAAGGGGATTCGTACCCTGAAAAAACAGGCCCTGAGAGCTCCCTCCCCATCCCACCTCGTGATGACACAGGGAGACACTGCCTGGGAAGCAGGAGCTGTTCTCCCCAGACAAGGACTCTCCCGTCCCTTCACCCTGGCCTGCAGCCTCCGGAACTGAGGAGTGAGCGTGTGTGACGCTTTGGCTAACGCACTGGGAGGCACTGAGACCAGGTGTGGGGAAGCCGGTCCACCAGGTTCCGGAGAGAGTGGGGCCAGGTGGGGAGAGGGCTTCGTCCGCACCTCTCTCCAGGGGTTTTCCTGTATCTGCTCTACCCTCGAAAACTCAGGTCACATGCATACTCCTAGACCTTCTTTCGGGGACACCGAGGGAAAAAGACTGGAATGGAAGAGTGTCAGTGGAGTCAGAGAAACGCCCGCAATGCAGGAAAACCCCAGAAGCTCCTTCAGCCGGCCTTGGGCGTCCTCTGGCCTCCCAGGGGCTGGGGCTGAGCTAAGGGGAGGCTCGTTTGTTGCAGAAATGGCACAGAGGGGTCTTGGGCGCAGGGAAGGTGCCAAAAGAACTGTGCCTACGGCTCAGGGGAAGCAGGAGTGCAGAGTCCAGGCTCTGGTGCAGTGGCTCCCAGGTCACCCACTGATGAGGGCAGGATTTAAGCACATAGTGTAGGCGGGCCACGTGGGCGCCAGTGCTAGAGGTGTCAGAAGGTCATGTGGGCGCCAGCTCTCAGGGTGTGGGGAGGCCGCGTGGGCGCCAGTGCTGGGGGTGTCGGAGGGTCATGTGGGTGCCAGCTCTCAGGGTGTCGGGAGGCTGCGTGGGCACCAGTGCTGGGGGTGTTGGAGGGTCATGTGGGTGCCAGCTCTCAGGGTGTGGGGAGGCCGCGTGGGCGCCAGTGCTAGGGGTGTCAGAGGGTCATGTGGGCGCCAGCCTTAAGGGTGTGGGAGGGCTGCATGGGGGCTGGTGCTACGGCTGTGTGGGTGCCACGTGGGGGCCAACGCTAAGGGTGTGAGGGCCGCATGGGCGCCAGGGCTAGGGGCATCAGAGGGCCATGTGGGTGCTAGCACTAGAGGTGTGGGGGGGCCACATGGGTGCCAGTGCTGGGGACCCCTCTCACTTCAGAAGGACTCCCAACTCCCGCCTGGCTGCTAAGCCTGCTCCCCGGGAAGGGTCTGGACACTGTCCTGGAACTTGTCCCCCGTCTCCCCAGCTTTAGCATTGTCCTGACTCTTCCTCTGCCCTCCTCACTCCCAAGTCCCAGAATGCCAGGCTGCTGCACAGACGCCCCTCACAGCCCAGAGCCCAGCCCTGCCTGTGCAGAAATGCTACCCGTGCCAAGAAAACATGCAGCGATGAGAGACGTCAGGTTCCCGAATTCCAGAAGGATGATGCCTCTATCCAGCTCCGAAGGTTTCAAAGCGGGCTGGACGTGTCTCCTCAGACAGATGTGGTATGCTCACTGCAGGAATTTGCGATCATAGCGACCACAGGGCCTGACCTGTGGCCTGATCTGTGGCTACAGATGCCTGTAGTTAGTGCTCTCTGCGATCTGAGGCCTCCTGCCCACGGCGAGGAACCTGGCCTGGAGCACAAACAGCTCGTTAAAGAGAGCATTTGTGGGCACCTGGAGGGCTGCAGGGCATGTAGCTGAGGACGCCCTCCCCTAGACTCCCGTGCCACGTCCTCCCAGGCACAGCGTGCACATGGCCCGCCTCACTCCTCTCTCCCTCTCTCTCCTGGACATTTCTTCACTACGTCAGCTAAGCAACAAAGCCACCCGGATTAGAATCCCTCCTTAGGCCGGGTGCGGTGGCTCACGCCTGTAATCCCAGCACTTTGGGAGGCTGAGGCGGGTGGATCACAAGGTCAAGAGATCAAGACCATCCTGGTCAACACGGTGAAACCCCATCTCTACTAAAAATACAAAAAATTAGCTGGGCATGGTGGCGCGTGCCTGTAATCCCAGCTACTCAGGAGGCTGAGGCAGGAGAATTGCCTGAACCCAGGAGGCGGAGGTTGCAGTGAGCCAAGATCACGCCATTGCACTCCAGCCTGGGTAACATGAGTGAAAACTCCGTCTCAAAAAAAAAAAAAAAGAATCCCTCCCTCACATGCCCTCAGGGTAGGAGGGTGGCTCTGCCGCGTCCCAGCTCTCAACGGTGGGAGAAGATGTTCCTGGGGAGCGGGCAGTGTCTCCACCAGGGTCAGCTGTGGGCTGTGTGCAGACGTGGCACGGTGTGTGTGCCAGGATGTGGCGTGTCCCCTCGCCGTGTCCACCGCCCTGTGTCTGAGCCCAAGCCTCCATCCTGCAAGTGCCTGGCCACACAGCGTGGGCCTTTGACTTCACATCACGCCAGAGAAGTGCTGAGCCCAGCGTGAGCCAGCAGCAAGCCCTCTGTGAAGGCATCCGGGGTAGAAGGGAGTGACTAAATGCTGTCGGTCCTGAAGAAACTCCCCCAATGTGGGAGTGCTATTTTAAAACAAATTTTTCTTTTCAAATTCCAGCATTCAGAATACTTCCCATGCACTTTAGATGAAAAACAAGCAGCAAGGCTACCCTTTCGTGCAGTTGGTGATTGGTTACGGAGCCTTAGTCTTCGGAGTGGCACTGTGGGGCCATGTGCCTCCAGCCATGGGCACTGCCACCCCTGGATCTTGGACAGGGACATCGGGTTCCTCTGCTCCCCGAGCCCACACAGCTGTGAGTATCCGGAGCCCTCACTCCTTCCTGACAGCTCCACTTGGAGCACACAGCTGTGTGCTGGGCGTGGGGCGGGGCTGACGTCTGCATCCACCTGGCCATGCAGGGAGCACCTGCCTCAGCAGAGTCCGTGTGTGCCCTTATCCCGGACTGCATCCTGCAGAGTGAGAAGCAAAGCTGGCATGAGCATCTGCACACAGCGCGAATGGGTGAGACCCACCAGAGAGGCTGCTCAGGGAGGCCAGGGCCGCGGCTGTGGGAGAGCCCTGACTCGAAGCCTCTTCCCTCGGGGGCTGATGCTTTTGTCAGCCCACAATGTTGCAAACAGAAAGTTTAAAGCATTTTAAAAAACAGACTAGGTAGCTTTGGTAACGTGCTCTGAGCCTCTGTTTTCTTTGTGGTCCTGTGTTGACTTGAACTCACCAGTGTGTTTGTCTGGTGCGTCTTCTCACACACCTTCTAGGCATGAGTTCTCCTAGGCAGGGAACTCACCCCACACTCACCTATTTGTGGAATCAGGGTGCAGGGTAGGGGACAAAGGACACTCCTGCTTCCTCCCTGCATTTCTCCAGCCCCCACTCTAAGGACCCTCCTTTCTGCTGTGAAATTTGTCTGTCTGTGGTTGAGCTCTCTACTGCTGGCCAGCCCCGGCATCTGAAGGTCAGAATGTGGTGTCGGGCTCTTGCTTGCTGTGTTAAAGAGGCCCACGTTGGAAAGCCTGTGTGAAGCGGTTGGCACCTGTTATGTGAGCACAGGGGGCTCTACGCTGACCTGTTGCTACTGGGCCCTGGGGAATGACAGAGAGAAAAGAGAAATTGGGAAGGAGAAAGCCAGGTGTGGAGTGAAAAGGTGTGGAGAGAGCAGAGCTGGATGGGAGACAGGTGAGGAGGCTGGGCATGAGCTCCAATCTGGAGGGACAGAGAGGAGGGGTGCCTGTGTATTCCGTGCAGTGGAACCACCCAGGTTCAATTCCTATCTTCCTTCCACTCTGCACCTCAGACCCCATTCACAGGAGGGGCCTCTGTCTTGCAGCTCATGAGTCAGGAGAATTAATGGGGAAGATGGAGCCTGCTGACTGCTCGGCCTGGCTCCAATGACAAGCACATAATAAGAATACCAGTAATACCAATGCTCTCTCCCATGCACACCATTTTCACTTTTACATCACTCTTTGGTGATACTAGTAAAAACATTCCTATGTTTAAATAAAATGCTTTCATTGAAAATAAGGGAGTTCGTCTCTTGGTGGAAGATGAAATAGTCACATTAGCTTCAAGGATTTTCTTGTAATCACACGGGACCTTAGCCCATTTAATGGCGCATAAAACATACATTGTCACTTCCAACAAAGTCCATGTCAAAAATGACACTTTGGAATTTTTTTCTTAAAATAAGCAATGTGGGAGAAATGAACTCAGAAAGACATGGAATGTTAAAAGGAATACAAAGCCATCAATAAATGAAAATAGAATATTAAAGACACATTTTTCCAGGTTAATATTAAAACAAACAAGGAGAAGAATCCATGAACTAGACACATTTTGAGAGACTATAGATCTTAGAGCAATAGGAGTGCGGCAGCTGGGGAGGAAATTAGAGAAAAGTTAAGTAGCAGTCGTCTCATGAAATGATTATACAAAGACCATTCCCTAAAGGAATGACTGAATATATCCTTCTATCCACAGCAGCAGTAAAGAAACTGACATACTGAATTAGAAAAAGCTAAGCAAATACCCATGTCCTAAAATGGACACATTTCTGGAAGTGCACACACCCAGGCACACCCAGACACCCTCCCTGTTGGCTTCACGTCTATGGGGACCAGCTCAGAGTGAGTGCCTGCCCAGGGCTGCACAAGACTCTTCACTAGGAAGGGAAAAACATACACTCACATCTTCAATCCCCCCTTTTACAGCTCGTATTTGGGGTGTGATCTACAATGCTCATTCCTTAGTAGTACAGCAGCACCTCTGAGAACTGCTGTATGCAGAGCAGCCTGCTCCAAGGTTCTTACTGATGGGTGTGCACATGGACACTCCCCAGAAGACAGGGGATGGACAGGACCACAAAGGGGACGAGGAAGGAAGTGGACAGAGGGGAATCCGTATGCAAAAACTGATGGCACTGGACGCTCTTCCTGAAGCAAGTAAATGCACATAGACAACAATGCTAAACATCTGGATGGGACCTAAGAAATTAGTTTTATTGTTTAGAAATTTTTATTGTATAAGAAAGAACTTAAAAAGCGCTTTATGGGATTTAAAAGGAATACAGTGTAGGTGCTTACAGTTTGAAAGGATTCAAGGTTGGTTTTAAATGAAATAAGATTTAAAGGTTATTTGTAGATTTAACATTTTATTTGCATTTTTCATAGATTATGTTTTTATCTATTTCTGTCACTGGTATTCTGACAGCATATAATTTATTTTCCATTCAGAGACACACTGACAGCCTAGAGGGTGGAGCAAGACAGCAGAATAGGTGTGTCTAGTGATCATCCCTTCGCAAAAACACCAATTTGAGCACGCAGATGAAAATACTGTCACAAGAGCTAAGTAAACCAGATGTGAGACCACACTACCGCATCATAGCACAATAATAAGAAAAGATGTGAAGGTCTCTTTTCTATTATACACTTCACCCTTCCCCCAGCCCAGGCAGCACAGCGAGGAGAAATTGTCTGCTCAGGGAAAACTGGGAAGTGAGCAAAGATATCCAAACACTGAGCCCACCGCAGTAAAACCCAGCACTGGGTAAGTCTCCATCACCCCCGAGTCCAGATTGGAACCCAAAGACTGAGCCTCCAGACCTGCTGCAGTGCCAGGCTGGACCACATTGCCTCAGGCTTCTGGCTTGTGTGGCAAACTTGACCTCTGGCCTACACAACTCCTTGATCAATGTCAGCAGCCGTGGCCCCCAGACAGTCCTCACCAGTAGGCAGGACCCAGTGGCTCCCAGCTTCAGGTAGGCCCCAGCACAGTGCCAGTGGGTCCCAGGCTTCTGGCTTGCCCCAGCACCACTCCAGCCAGAGTGAGCCCTGAGCTTCTGGCACACCCAAGCAATGCACCAGCTGCAGTAACTCCAGACTTCTGGCATGCCCCAGTGCCATGTACGCTGGTAGCAGCCCCAGGCTTCAGAACTATGCCAGAAAGCCTGCTCAGAATCTCTAGACAGGCTGACTTCTTGTTTTTTTGCACAGGGTCTTGCTTTGGCTCTATCATCCAGGCTGGCATGCAGAGTTATGATCATGGTTTACTGCAGACTCCACCTCCAGGGCTCAAGCAATCCTCCCATCTCAGCCTGACAAGAGGCTAAGAATACAGGCACACACCAAGACACCCAGCTAATTTTGTTTATTTTTTGTAGAGACAGGGTCTCACTATGTTGCCCATTTTGTTCTCAAACTCCTGGGCTCAAGCCATCCTCCCACCTCAGCTTCCCAGAGTGTTGGAATTACAGGCATGAGCCACTGTGCCTGGCCCAGACTGACTATTGAAGGGCTTTCCCAGGCAAAGCAAGTCTGAGAAGACTGGAATAAATACTTGTATCTGCAAATGTGCAGACATCAACGCATGGCCCACAAGGATTAAGAACAATCAGGGAAGCATGACATTACCAATGCAACAGAATAAAGTGTTATTGACCAACCCTAAAGAAATGGAGATAAATTAACTTCCTGAGAAAGAATTTAAAATAACTTTTAAAGAAGCTTAGTGAAATTCAAGAAAATACAGAGAAACAATTCAATGAATTGAGGAAAACAATAACTGGCCAGATGAGAAATTTAATAGACAGATTGTAAAATAATTTTAAAAAGTAAATAAAACAGAAATCCTGGGGCTGAAAAATCAAAATACAATGAACAAAATGATAAATTAATAGAGAGTATCAACAGTAAAGCTGATCAAGCAGAAGAATATGTGAACTTAAAGATAAGCTATTTGAAAATATACAGTCAGAGAGAAAAAATGAACAAAGCTTATGGGATTTATGAAACAGCATAAAAACAAATAGTTGAGTCATAGGAATTAAAAAAGAAGAGAAAGATAAAGAAATAGAAAGTGTATTTAAAGAAAGAGTTAGGCAAACAAAGAGGAAAAAAAGGAAGAGTAGCAGAAACTTTTCAAACCTGAAAATACATAGAAGTACCCAGGTACAGAAAGGTCAAAGGTCACCAATCCAAATAAGATTTAATCCAAATAAGACTACCCCAGACGCTTAATCACATTGTCAAAAAATCAAAGACATAGAGAAGATCCTGGAAGCAGCAACAGAAAAAAAGCAAATAACATATAAGGGAGTTCCCAAACAGCAAGCAGCAGACCTTTCAGCAGAAACTTTACAGGAGACAGTGGGATGATATATTCCAACTGTTTAAGAAACAACAACAAAATGCCAGCCAAAAATATTGTACCCAGCAAAGCTGTACTTCACTAATGAAGGAAAGATATTTTCTCAGACAAAAGCTGAGAGAGTTCATCACCACCAGAGCTGTCTTACGAGAAATGCTAAAGGGAGTTCTTCAAGTATAAATTTATTGGTAAAAGTAAGTACATAGTCAAACTTGGAATACTCTATCACTATAGTGGTGGTATGTAAGTTACTTATATGTTTACTATGAAGGTTAAAAGACAAAGTTATTAAAAATAACTATAGCTGCAAAAATTGTTAAGAGATATGCAATATAAGAAAATGTACATTGTGACATCAAAAAATTTAAAATTTTGGTGAAAGGAATAGAGTAAAAGCATAGTTTTTTGGGGGATGGTAGGGTATGATCAAAGATAAGTTGTTATCAGCTTAAAATAACCTGTTATAAGAGTAAGCCTTGTGGTAACCAAGAAACAAAAACCTGTAGTAGATACAGAAAAAAAAGTAAAACAAGGAATCAAACATGCCTTTAATGAAAATTATTTAATCACAAAGGAAGATAGTAAGATGGGAAGAATGGAACAAAAGATCAACAAAACGACCATTAATAGAAAGTATAGGTTGGTTCAAAAGGAACCATGATTACTTTTGCAGAAAACTAACAATTAATAAAACAGTAATAGGTAGGTTCTTACTTATCAATAATTACCTTGAATGTAAGTTCATCATATTCTCCAAACAAAAAACATAGACTGGCCAAATGAATAAATGAACAAGACCCAACTTCATGCTTCCTACAAGAGATTCCCCTTCACCAGGAAGGACACACATGGACTGAAAGTGAAGGGATAGGTAAAGACAATCCATGCAAATAGAAATCAAACTAGGAATAGTTATACTTGTATCAGATAAACCAGACTTTATAAAACTGTAAAAAGAAGATCATTAATAACAAAAGAAACAATTCAACAAGAGGATATAATGATTATTAATATTTCATATAATAATATTTCATATAATATTTGCTTTATATATTTAGATACTGGAATTGGAGTATATCAATTTATGAAGCAAATATTAACAGATCCGAAGGGAGATGTAGAGTGTAATACAACCATAGTGGGTAACATCAATATGCCACTTTCAACATTGGACAGATCAGCTATACAGAAAAGTAAATAACGAAGCATTAAACTTAAACTACACTCTAGACCAAATGGACATAACAGACATATCTAGAATATTTCATCCAACAGCTGCAGAATACTCATTTTTCTCAACTGCACATAGTATAGTCTCCAGAATAATTATGTGCTAGGCTACAAAACATCTTAACAAATTTAAGAAGATTAAAAGTAACTTTTCTGACCACAATGGTATAAAACTAGAAATCAATTACATAAAAACTTTGGAAAATTCACAAATACATGCAAGTTAAATATGCTTTTGAACAATAAATGAAGCCATGAAGAAATTAAAAGGGAAATTTAAAATTTTGTTGAGACAAACAAAAGTGAAAATATGACATACTAAGACCTATGAGATATATAAAATACAGTTCTAAAAAGAAGTTTATAGCAATAAACACCTACATGAAAAAGATAAAGACATAAATAAACAACCTAACATTGTACTTCAAGGAATCAGAAAAACAAGAATAAACTAACTCCAAAGTTAGTAAAAGGAAGAAAATAATAAAGGTCACAGCAGGAATAAATAAAATAGAAACTAAAAAAATAGAAAACAGCAACAAAAATGAGATCTGTGCCTTTGAAAAATAAAAAAATCTACTAACCTTTAGTCAAACTAACAGAAAAAGAAAATATGCAAATAAATAAAATCATAGATAAAAAGAGAGACATTTCAATTGATAAAACAGAAATACAAAAAATCTTAAAGGACTATTATGAGCAATTATATGCCAACAAATTGAATAACCTAAAAGAAATAAATAAATCATAAAATTGAATCATAAAGAAATAGAAAACCCAAACAGACTAATAATGAGTGATGAGATCAAAACTGTAATAAAAAGTCTCTCACCAAAGAAAAGGCAAGAACTGTATGGCTTCACGGTTGAATTCTATCAAACATTTAAAGAAAAACTAATGGCAATTATTATTAAACTCTTTCAAAGCATTAAAGAGAATAGAACCCTTCTCAACTCATTTTACAAGACCAGCATTACACTGATACCAAAGCTGAACAAGCAGAGCACATACATACACATACACACACACACAGGCATGCACACACAAAGAAAACAGCAAGCCAATATCCCTGATGACAGTAGATGCAAAACTCCTCAACGAAATGTTAGCAAACCAAATTTAACAATACATTAAAAAGATCATTCACCATGATAATGTGGAATTCATCTCAGGAATGCAAGGATGGTTCAGCATACATAAATCAATAAATGTGATACATCACATTAACATATTTCGGGATAAAAACCATATAATCATTTCAATAGATGCAGAAAAAGCCTTTGATAAAATGTGAAATCCTTCATGATAAAAACTCTCAACAAGATAGATATAGAAGGAAAGTACCTAAACATAATAAAGGCCATGTATGACACACCCCAGCTTATATCATTGAACAAGGAAAAGTTGAAAGCTTTTCCTCTAAGATCTAGAACAAGACAAAGATGCCCCTTACCACTTCTATTCAATGTAGTATTGGAAGTCCTAGCCAAAGCGATTAGGCAAAAGAAAGAATAAAAAGTCATCCAAATTGGAAAGGGGCAAGTTAAATTGTCACTGTTTGCAGATGACATGATCTTATATATACAAAATCTTAAGGATTATTTACAAACTGTTAGAACTAATAAATTAAGGAAAGTTGCAAGATACAAAATGAACATACAAAAATCAGTAGTGTCTCCATACATTAACAGTGAGCTATCCAAAAAAGAAATTAAGAAAACGATCCCATTTACAATAGCTACCAAAAAATAAAATAGAAATAAATGTAACCCAAGAGTGAAAGATCTCTACATTGAAAACTATAAAATGCTGATGAAAGAAAGTGCAGTAGTCACAAGTAAATGAACAAATGTTCTGATTTCATGGATTGGAAGAATTTGTACTAATAAAATGCCCATGCTACCCAAAGTGATCTACAGATTCAATGCCATCTGTCAAAAAACGAATACCAATTCCATTCTTCACAGAAATAGAAAATATGCTCTAAAATGTGTATAGAGCCACAGAAGACCTCCAACAGCCAAGTAATCTTGAGCAACAAGAACAAAGCAGGAAGCATCATGCTAGCTGACTTCAAAATATACTAAAACTACAGTAAACAAAACAGCACTATACTGACATAAAAACATAGACCAATGGAACAGAATAAGTAGCCCAGAAACCCACACATTTGCAGCCAATTCATTAACAACAAGGGTTCTAAGAACATGCAGTGGGGAAAGGATAGTCTTTAATAAATAGCACTGGGAAGACTGGATATTCACATGCAGAATGACATTAGACCCCTAACTCACACCATATACAAAAATCAATTCCAAACACATTAAAGACTTCAGTGTAAGACTCAAAACTATAAAACTACCATTAAAAAAAAAAAAAAACATAGGGAAAAACACCATGTCATTGGTCTGGGCAATAATTTTTTTGATATATCCTCAAAAGCACAGACAACAAAAGCAAAAATATACAAATGGGATTACATCAAACTAAAAGCTTCTTCACATCAAGGAAACAATCAACAGAGTGAAGAGACAACCCACAGAATGGGAGAAAATATTTGCAAACTATATATCTGATAAGTGATTAATATCCAGAATACAGTCATGTGATGCTTAATGACAGGAATACATTCTGAGATGTGTCATTATGAGATTTAATTGTTGTGTGAATATCATTAGAGTGCACTTACACACTCCTAGGAGGTACAGCTCACCACATACCTAGGCTATCCAGTATAGCCTGTTGCTCCAAGGCTACAAACCTGTACAACATGTTACTATACTGAAAACTGGAGGCAATTGTAACACATTAGGTGTTTGTGTATCTAAACATAGTAAAGGTAGAGTAAAAATATGGTCTTACAATTTTATGGACCACTGTTGTCTATGTGCTCCATGATTGTCCAAAATGTTGTTGTGCTGTGCATGAGTGTGTATAAAGAACTCAAACAGCTCAGTAGCAAGAAAACAACACTTTCTATAAATGGACAAAGCATCTGAGTAGACATATCTCAAAAGAAGACATACAAATGGCCAACAGGTTTATGGAAAAACACTTACCACTAATCATCAGGAAAACACAAATTAAAACCACGATAAGGTATCACCTCACACCTGTTAAGATGGCTGTTATCAAAAAGACAAAAGATTTAACAAGTGTTGGCAAGGATGTGGAGAAAAGAGCACTCACACACTGTTGGCAGAAGTGTAAATTACTACAATCATTACAGAAAACAGCATAGAAGCAGGGGAGAGAGGAGGGAAAGAGAAGGAGGGGGAAGAGAAAGAAAAGGGGAAGGGAGGAGAAAGGCAGAGAGGAAGAGGGAGGGGCAGAGAGGAGAGTTGGGAGGGAAGGCAGGGGAGGAGAGGGTGTTTCCAGGTAGGGTTAAGTCTGGGACAGGGCACAAGTGCACTCATTTCTATCTTGTCTATCTTGCCCTCTGCACTTGCTCACCTTCTAACCCAATGACCCCTGAAGTGGCCCCCATCAGAGCAGCATGGAGAGGGATATGTGAAATCTGTGACCCAGAATCCTGGTGGGAGTCTAAGCATGACCCAACACCATCATCAACAAGCTCTCTGAATAAGTCATTTGCATTTCTGAGCCTCCATGTTCACAGATTTAAAATGAGGAGGCCAAGAGAGATGACCCCTATGGTCTCTCTTAGTTTGCCAACATTTTCCTAAGAATCCAGATCTCCTCAAGAGTTAGTTCATTCCTAATTTTCAAGGAATGAGTCAACTGAGCCCTGCACTGCCCCAGCTATGTTGGCACAGGTGTGGACGCCAGCCTGGGGACAGAATTTAACAACTCAGAGCCCAGAAGACTCCCACTCACTGAGCTTCCAATGGCTCGTGGAGCTCAAGAGCAGGGAGGGGTGCAGAACTAAAGTGTTCCTTCCTCTGATAATATAAAGTGTTCCATTGAAATTCCAACAATTATCCTTTCTTCCTTTAGCATTTAATCACCCTGACACTTTCAGAGAGAATCATGACAGGCAATTGCTTTCTGTGAGTTATTCTCCGCAGTGTCCCTGCGGTGTGCCCCGACTGCCAGCCTATTCGCTCAGATGAGTCAGCAGCATGAGTAAAACTGCACAATGGATGAGGCCAAATAGTACCAGAAATCAGAGCTAAATAACATACAAATCCCCTTTGCGTGGCACCAAAGCTGAACAAGACCCTGGGAGTCTACAGGGAGATAGACCCTTCCTGCCTGCTGTGTGGGGCTGCCAAGTGAACCGCACCACACCCGGCCCCTGAACACCGCTCCCAGGGCACCACATGCATGCACACACGTGCCCACCTGGTCTAGTCACTTCCGGGGAGGCTGCTCTTCTTCAAGGCCAGGCTCAGAAGCCCTGCGGTCCCTGGGCAGGCCTTGGTAAGGGTCCGGGGCACCATCAGGACCCCCACCCAAGGGGTGTGGGGCTATTCTGCCCTCACTCTCCTTTCTGAGTGACCTGAGAGGTGGGGGCAGCTGTCACTGGGGATCCGCTGTGCAGTGCCTCTGGCCTGAAAAGGCTTCTGCAGGGTCCTCTCACCTCCATTCAGGCTCCACATTTGTCACCTATGAAAACTGGGATAGGCAGACCCCAGGCCCCACACAGAGGACCCATGTGAGACCCTGCTCCATCCTCCTCCTTCAGAGGAGCCCACACCAACCTCCAGCTGAGACCTTTCATCCAACAAGGTACTTCCTGCAGTTCAGTCTCACTCCTGAAGTCCTGTCCAAGAAGCCAGCTGAAAGCTGCTTTAGGGCAGGTAGTACATAGGGCTGTGGACAGAGGAGATTGTACTCCAAGCTTCTGCTCCTTCTCCCTTTCCCAAAACAGGGGTGCTGCTACCCCCTCACCCTACACCCACCCCCACCCCACACACCACACCCTGTACCAGTGGCTGCAGCTCCACAGGTGAGCCAGATGCGTGGCACGAGGACACGGTAGTGCTCCAACAAGGCAGTGGCTCGTGCCTCCTTTGGAAACCACGTTCCAACCCAGAGGCCAGTGCTCAGGTCTGGGGCACCGCAGCACAGCTGCAGGAGAGGGAAGCGCCCAGATGGACTGGCGGGCAAGGCCGCTTCTGGGTCCCATGCTCAGCACGGGTGATAGGAAGTAAACCACATTCTCCCAAAGGAAGCTTCCTTCCATCTTCATCCCACAGATCCCACCTTTCTCTTCAAAACAGCTGTGCCTGAGTCCGCTGGGGGGAAGCAGAGTCTCCCACCTCCCCTCTGTGTCAGGTCCCAGGGACTGAACAGAGGTCCCCAGGCCCTTAATCCAAGAACAGGAGCCTTAGAACAAGTGTTTTAAATGCCCACTCACACACAGTCAGTCGGAAGCTTATGGAACTCAGTACCACCTTTTAAATTAAGGAGTCCAGGCAAAAATATAAATCCTCTCAGATGGGTTTGGCCAATTTCTGAACCATAGAGCTATAAAGGACATCTGCAGGAGACTGAGGCACAGGAATGTCAAGAATGGTGTCAGAAAACAAACTACCAACTGGCCCATCAGATCTCGGGAGTCTCTGCAGAGCCAGGACAGAAATTCCCAGACTTCCAAGATGCAGCCTCAAGGCCTGGTGTGAGGCTCATCACCACTGCAAACTTAACCCTCCCCGAACACAGACATACAGACACAAACATGCACACAATGCCACACCATCACCTCCCTAAGCAGAGAAAACACACACCATTATTACCATCACCACCATCACCACCACCTCCACCACCGCCTCCTCCCTACATACAAACACAAACACACCACACCACACCATACCTTCACCTCCCTAAGCAGAGAACACACACACACCATTATTACCATCACCACCACCACCTCCACCTCCACCACCATCACCACCTCCACCTCCACCTCCTCCCAGATACAAACACAAACATGCTCACACCACACACACTATCACCTCCCTATGCAGAGAACACACGCACACCATTATTACCATTACCACCATCACCTCCACCTCCACCTCCACCACCATCACCTCTACCTCCTCCCTGCATACAAACACAAACGTCCTCACAGCATCACAACATCACCTCCCTAAGCAGAGAACAAACACACGCCATTATTACCATCACCACCACTACTGCCACCACCCCACATACAGAACAGAAACAGACACACAACACCACACCACTACCATCACTACCGCTGAAGAACAGTG
This sequence comes from Sapajus apella, assembly GCF_009761245.1. NCBI lineage: Eukaryota > Metazoa > Chordata > Mammalia > Primates > Cebidae > Sapajus > Sapajus apella. The sequence goes on from NW_022437105.1 coordinate 184,485, forward strand.
ATTTGGAGAAGGCATCACCTTTAACTGGCCTAAGAACCGGATGCTAAAGACTAAGTGGATGCTACGAAATCTGCTGGATATCAGATTCTGAGGAGCCGGAGACACATTCCCCCAAAAGCTTCTACTTTCTAGGCTACCCACATCAGCCATGACATAATCCGATGCCGCAGCCTCTTCCACACTGACTTCCGCAGCCTCTTCCACACTGACTTCCGCAGCCTCTTCCACACTGACTGACTTCCACAGCCTCTTCCACACTGACTGACTTCTGCAGCCTCTTCCACACTGACTTCCGCAGACTCTTCCACACTGACTTCCACAGCCTCTTCCACACTGACTCACTTCCAAAGCCTCTTTCACACTGACTGACTTCTGCAGACTCTTCCACACTGACTGACTTCTGCAGCCTCTTCCACACTGACTCACTTCCACAGCCTCTTCCACACTGACTGACTTCCACAGCCTCTTCCACACTGACTGACTTCCGCAGACTCTTCCACACTGACTGACTTCCACAGCCTCTTCCACAATGACACTTCCACAGCCTCTTCCACAATGACTGACTTCCACAGCCTCTTCCACACTGACTTCCGCAGCCTCTTCGACACTGACTGACTTCCCCAGCCTCTTCCACACTGACTGACTTCCGCAGCCTCTTCCACACTGACTTCCGCAGCCTCTTCCACACTGACTGACTTCTGCAGCCTCTTCCACACTGACTGACTTCCACAGCCTCTTACACAATGACTGACTTCTGCAGCCTCTTCCACACTGACTTCCGCAGCCTCTTCCACAATGACTGACTTCCGCAGCCTCTTCCACACTGACTGACTTCTGCAGCCTCTTCCACACTGACTGACTTCCACAGCCTCTTACACAATGACTGACTTCCGCAGCCTCTTCCACAATGACTTCCACAGCGGAAAGCTGAGCTCTACCAGGGCCTTCATGACCTGCCGGAAGAAGAAAGCTGCAGCTCAGACCTGCAGGTGCTTTTCTGTGTTGTGCTCTTCCATGTAGATTATGTGTCCTTTGAATACACTTTTTCAAAAAGGGCTGTTTCCTTTCCTAGCAGGTGGATAATAATGTTATGCCTTTCCTGAAGCCAAGAAGTGAGCTGCTGTCTCCAGGAAAGTAAATTAAACCCCTCAGACTTTTCCCACATTTAAACTCGCAATACCATATAGGAAAACTGACATAATTAGATCTCATGATACGCTGTCAAGTGAGAAAAGCCAGTTGTACGACAGCATGAATTGTCTGAACCCACTTATATAACCCTGAGTGTGTGTGTGTGTGTGTGTGTGCATGTGCGTGCGTGTGTGTGTTTGAACACAGGGAGAAGCGGGAAGGGAGTCCAACATTTTGACTGTAGATGTCTTGGGGGATGTGATTGGGTCTGAGGAGGTGATAATTTCACTCCGTGACTACAAAGAGTGTAGTATTTGGGGTTCAACCTATCAGGGCTCAACTCCTGCTTCTGACGCTGCCAACTCTGTTCTCTTTGACAGGTTCATGCTGTGGCACTTGACTTTCTCCATGGTAAGATGGGAATAACAGTGGTGCCTTCCACGTAGACATGTTAGCATTGATGAGATGGTGTCTGGCATAAAATCAATGCTGAAAGAATGTTGAGATTTCAAGTTACTCTCTATTTTTAAATCTATATGTGCATTTATCTTTTTAAAGCTTTATTTTTTCTTTTGCTCATTATGATTGAAGGCTGGGACCCCCTGTCCCTTTCTCTTAAAAGACACACAGTCTAACACGGCATCACTTCTGACACAAAGTCAGATCACAGAGGCCCCTGGGTTCTCAGAGTTACAACTACACAGAGTTTTTTTTTCTTTTCTATTTTGGTGAGAGTGACACCAGGACACAGAGACGGACATTCCCCCACCTGGGTTTCCATCATACCCTGTGTCCTGCCCACAGTTTCCATCACGATGCTACCCACAGCTGCCACCATGAACAGCTGCTGGGAAGAAAGGGGGCTTAGAAGATTGGCCTCAGCTCTGCATAGAGTACCACAAGGAAACTCACGCAAGAGGTCTCTTGAGCTAAGCCAGGTGTGGACTCCACCACCCATAAGGAGGCAAACATTCTGCTGCTGGTTTGCTTCCAGTGCTTGGTGGCTGGGGGGATTCTTAGGTATATCCTGTGTCTTTCCATCAGGAATCTACTTCTGTGGTCAGCAGGGGTAGGATGCTTCTGTGCTCCTCACAAAACCCAAATGCTTCCAGGTGGAATGAGGAAGGTGTCAACATGCTCACTGCACGTCTCAGGCCACCCGTGTGACATTTTCACGGAGAAGTTTTCTAAAGCATCGAGCTGGTCTTCAGCTCACTGGTTCACGGTGCATACTACACATCCCAGCACCTTGTGCAGGCAGTCTGCAGTACTGCGTAGGGCTCTGCCTGTAAGACATCCCGAATCTCGGGTCAGCCAGCACCTCTCCCTCCCCAGCTGCTCCGAGCCAGAGCCTTGGAAAAGGCAACCCAGATGTGTCTGGCCCTGGCCAGGAGGCACCGCCCAGCCCACCACTCTTAGGAGACCCCAGCAAAGTTTTCACTGGAATCATCTCCTCTTTTACAAAATTGCCTGAATCAGAAAAAAATGACACTTTTCAACCTTTCCCGTTTTGATAAGCCTGGTGACCCATTTAGTCCACTCTTAAGCAACTTTAGCCAGAAGAACAAGGATTAGACTTTGCTAAGTGGCCAGGGCACTCCACGGGAGAGCCCCAGGATGGCACTGTGTGTTCTAGATACACACACGCACCCACGCGTGCATTGTATATATGTACTACACTTCTGTACACATGTGTTAGATGCGTAGATATGCTCGCCTTAAAATATCATGTGCTTATACTGTTTGTAAATACTTCATAAATATATAATCTATATTACATTCATAGGCATTTCTATTTTCAGGTATGAAATATTTTTAAATGAACGTCAGGATACTAATGGTCCTGGGCCTCTTCCAGACCACTCCTGGGCTGGCTCCTGGCTTCCAGACCACTGTGGGAGAAGCTCTGAACTGCTGTCACTTTCTGTTAGGAAAAATTAAGGCCCTTATTGGACAGCAGAGTTAATCTGTTCTAACTTCACACTACAAGCTATTTATAGGTTTCAGCCACAGCCTTAAATAACAGGGAAATTATCACACATTACAGTTATTTGAAGCCATGAAAACTTTCAGCATTTTTTATTTACAACTTGGCCATCACTCCTGGAAGCTGCCGATGACAGCATGGCCACGTCACTCTGAGGCCTGGAGGCTCCTCTGCCCCGTGCCCACGCTCCAGCTAGCCAGCCTCCTCCTCAGTCCCCCGGACCACCTTGCCCACCGACACCCTCTCCTTGGGAGCCTCACAGACCCCTGAACAACCCATACAATGCTTTTAAGTTACCCTAGTAGCCATTTAGTATAACTTCTACTTTTCCCCCCAAGCAAACTATGGGATTATTTTTCTAATTATAAAAATAACCCACTCTAACAGTGTCTGAAACAAGAACACCGTTCATGGCTGACAATGTTTTTATTTGAATTGTTAAGTAATGTTTTCACTTGGTTCAAAATTTAAAACTACAGAAGGACACACGTGGCAGATCCTTTCCTCTAGAGGCAGCAGATGTAACTGGCTCCCCGTGCACTGTATGGTTCAAGAGCCATTGTAGCATGTAAAAATAAATGCACGCTCACTACATAAAGCCTAAAGAAGAAAATGAACCTGCCCCTAGTGTCACCCCTGGGGAAGAGTCACATTGGCAGAGTCACGGCCTCAGGCGTTCTCCCAAATCATCAGAGAATCTCCCCGCTTTGTTTGTTAACAGCACTTCAACACAGTATCCCCCACTTTGAACTCTATTTTTCATTAAAGACTCTGCAGCAATGGATAAGCGGAAGAGCTGAGATTTGGTCCAATCCAATCTGTCTACGTTTCTGTTTGCTTTGCTCAAACAGGAAAACCTGTGATCGTTCATGTTTCTATTTGCTTTCCTGTGTCATGTTATACATTATGACATTCACAAAATGTTCCAATTGTAGAACTTCCCCAAATTTAGCAGAAATCTCCATTTTTTCCCCTTCCTTTTCCTCTCCAGCTAGAGTTGGGGGTTGATTCCAAAGTGAGAAGGTACCCATGTTCCCCTGTGACCAGCACCCCTTCACTCCAGGTGACTAAGGAAGAAGGGAATTGTAGACTCTGCTAGAGAGAACGTGAAGAACAGGCATTCAGTGGGAGAACAGATGGCGATGAAGTGAGCCAATGCCACCTGCAGGCAGCAGAGCAGGGGAGCCCACAGCACCGCGCCGAGCTAAAGCAACCCAGCACCAAACCACCCAGCTGTCACCACCTACACACGCAGGGCCATGTGGATGGGGGGTGCACAGCACAGGCAGCACACCTGAGGAGGAGCAGAGAGCTGCTTCCCATTGAGGCGAGGACCGCAGCTTCCTCCTGCGGGACGGTCTGTGATCATCGTCACCCACAGGATGGTCAGCACACAGGATCGTCTATGCACTGACCTGAGCGGTAGTAGTGTGTGGCTCACCCTGAAATTGTGTTTTCTACGGTTTTACAAAACAAGTAAAAATAAAAGAATAAACATAAACAGAACATCTGGCACCAGAGAAAGAAATTCAGACAATTCACAAAGTTGCGAAGGAGAGCAGACAGACTCCCATACAAATTTGTTACAACTGTCATAAACTTCCCTAATATCTCACTGTCTGGACACATGAGTCATTAATTCACTTTTTATCACAGAAAACTTTAATATCAAACTTCAATTTCTTTAAGGCTTTATGATCAAGAAACTTCAATATTACGTCCCAACCTCAGATTTCTATCAATCCAACTTCCCATAAGCCAACAAAGAATATTAGAGAATTCAATTGAATTAATAATAAAAATCACCCAGATGGGATTTTAACTTTCCCCCAAATTTTCAGTCAAGCCGTTTCTTTAGTTTCATTTTATTGGGCTGTCAAAGAACCAGCGCATGAAGACATCAACACGTCGGAAGTATCCTGCACGTTAGTGGGAATTCTACATCCATGCGGCACTTCCACCTCCAGGACTCCCACGGTGACTCCCACTCATTTCCAGCCCAGGCTCAGAGGTTATATTTCCTCAGAAAATCCACACTCATCATTCAATAAAGAATTGCTATAGGAAAATGTAGAGAACAGGTGCAAATTTTGACTAAGTTTCGAAAGTCAAGCTATGGCTCCAAAGCCATTTTTGCATTTTGTGATCAATTTACAGAAACAGGAAAGAAACCCAGTCACACTGCTCCGGATGACTGGAGGAACAGGGTCTAACAAGGCTCTCACAGCAGGCTGTGACTTTGCCAAGAAAGCTGCTCAGTCGCTGCCTTTTCATTTGGCCCTAAACAGGACAGGGCTAGCGATGAGCTGTGGATTCCAGGGCTTTGCACACATTATTGCTCAGGTCATTGTAGTTATGAGGAGTCTTTCGCTTGGCTTGTTTTTCATTTTGCAACTGAATGCACGTAAGAGGAATTTCCCTACCTGAAGGCTCCTTGAGCTCCTGGCCCAGACCCTTCCATGACCACCTCCAAGAAGGTCACTGGTCTTCCAGGAAGGGAGGCAGACCTCCCAGGCCTCTTTCTCCTGGGGCCGTGGTTCAGCAGCCCCCACAGGAGCTCATTTCTGAGCAACTTCCCCCTGAACCTGAGCACCCCTCCTTCCTTTTCTGTCTCCTTCTGCACCCAGCCATTGGAGACCTCCACTTCTTCTTGGGAGCTGGTGGGTGAGAAGGGAGGAGGGGTTAGGTCAATTCAACTCCTTTAGAGACAATTCAACAAATTTGAATAATTTATTTCAATAAGGAACTGTGCCCTCCTCCTTTGCACCTCAGAAACGCTGAGATTTAAGAGTCAATCTAGCACCCAGCACCAAGGCCACTCTCTGTTGGGTCTGAGAATCCCTCCAGGGCCTGGGAGAAGCCTGACTGTGTCCTTTTCCTGAGTTCTTTGGACTGTTTTCCACTCCCCTTCCCCCAGCTGTTCTGAAAATAAGTGCCAAAGTACATGCCACATGGCAGTAGCTGATAACCAGCTCCCTGTTTCCTGCTGAACTGGGACAATTGAAAGCTGAATTTTCACGTAAACCATTACCCGGCTGGGGCAGACCCCAGGCCTGCCTGAGATTTATTTCTGCAAAGTCCTACATCAGAGTCCCCAGTCGTGCCATTGTGACGGGAGCAAAAATAAGAAGATCTCCGCCAATGGAGGGACACTCAGGCGGCCCTCTCTTCTTGAGTGTGGCGTCTGATCTGCCCAGGGTGACTACACCTTTGGAAGCCAGTGCATCACGGAGCTGTCACTGCAACAGGCCGTGAGACAGGCAACTCCAAAGCTCTAGCCCATGCCAGGAAACTCGATTCTGTGCTCACAACCTGCAGGTCCACAGTGGTTCAAGTGATCAAAACTGGCCTAGGATAGGCCAGGCCCAGTGGCTCACACCTATAATCCCAGCACTTTGGGAAGCCGAGGGGAGCAGATCGTCTGAGGTCAGGAGTTCGAGACCAGCTTGGCCAACATTGTGAAACTTCATCTCTACTAAAACCACAAATTAGCTGGGAATGGGCACAGTGGCACATGCCTATAATCCCAGCTACTGGGGAGGCTGAGGCAGGTGAGTCAGTTGAACCTGGGAGGCAGAGGTTGCAGTGAATGGAGATCATGCTTGGGCAAAAAGAGCAACCCTTCATCTCAAAAATAAACAAACAAAAAAATGCCTGGCCTAGGCCGGTGGCTATTTTGTAAGCGAGGTTTGCCTGGTGTTGGGTGCAAGCTGCCGGCTGGGTTAATTCTTCTCCAAGTGCCTCTCATCCTCTTTAGACTCGTTCTTCTCAGGGGCCCAAGGTCCCAGCCAAACACACAACTCACACAGAGCTTCCGGGTCACATCACTGCCACCCACATGCCATTGGCCAAGGCCAGCCACATGATCAAGCCCAAAGTCTGTAGGGCAGGGAAGGGGGAGGGAAGGGGAAGGAGCGGGTATCTGTGGATTCTCACCTCAGCACAGAAGATCTGGTATGGAAGGTTGAACATTTGAACACAGTGGGAACTAACTACAAAATAAAATACACATCTTGCAGGAGGCCTGATCCCATGAAATAAATAAAAACAACATGAGGCAGCTATTCCACCTTCCCCCGAAGAAACAAGGCTGGGCAGGTCATCTTCCATTGGCAGTGCAGGAGGAAGGCAGCACACACCATGGCAAACCACACGTTCCCAGAAGATCACCTGAGTGTCACAGAGAGGCCTTTGGGAAGGCTGATGCAGATGTGCACACGTTCACAGGAGCTACCGAGGGTGAAAGGCAGGGTCATGGCATGTAAAATTCTGCAGGAAAAATGACACCAAATCCCCAACAACCATTCGATTCCTTTCTAATTTCTTCTAAGTTACTAGTCAGAAGTGAAAGCTTAATTTTGCTGTGCATGTGAGAAAATACATGTATATGCCTATCTTCTGATTTTCACCTTTCAAGAGAATGTCCCAAACCAAACGGTTATCACTATTTATTTTGTATTTTTGGCATTCACTTCAAGCAAATTCGCCACAGGTGAATGATAAGGACCTTCCTCATAGAGCCCCAGCGTGCAGGCTCTGAGACAGGGAAGCTTTGGTTCTGATCCCCACGTGTCTTTGATCACTGTGTGACTTCGGGTGTGTCACTTAACCTCTCCAGGGCTGTTTTCCCACCCACTCCTCACTGAAAGGATTAAATGAGGTGATATATTTAAAACATAACTCCAGCTGGGCGCGGTGGCTCATGTCTGTAATCCCAGCACTTTGGGAGGCCAAGGCAGGTGGATTGAGACCATCCTGGCCAGCATGGTGAAACCTGTCTCTACTAAAAATAAAAAAATTAGTCGGGCATGGTGGCGGGCACCTGTAATCCCAGCTGCTCAGGAGACTGAGGCAGGAGAATTGCTTCAACCCGGGAGGCGAAGGCTGTAGTCAGCCGAGATCACACCACTGCACTCTAGCCTGGGAAACAGAGTGAGACTGTCTAAAAAAAAAAAAATAACTCCTAGCACGTAGTAGCACTCAGTAAAAGATAGGTGTTACTGTTAAGATTACTAGGCCATTCTACTTTGGCACTTAAACTTTCATGAATTCTCTTTATTATTTTAGGATAGCTAATTGTAATCAAGTTTATACAACTGAACCAGGCAAATACCTGAGCCAAAGCTGCCCACACACCTGCTTTTATGGAAATTTTTTATGGAAAAAGTTTTTTCTGGAACTTTTTAATGGAACTTTTGCTTTCCACAAGCAAAAAAGGATATTGCCACAGCAGAAATATGAATGCAAAAACTGACCCTGCACCGATGGGGTGTGATTAACCATCCTCGGGAGTTCCCGCACAGCTGGATGAGAAGCACGCGTGCTCTGTGGTGCTGTGGGACATGGGAAGTGCTGTGATGGACAGAACGGGGTGCTGGGACTCAGGTGCACCCACACGTGGAAGAGGGCATCCCCCAGCCCTCCCTGCTCCCCGCCCATAGCCTGCCACCTCCATGAGTGCTCAGGATGGGAGCAGCTGTGGGCAGACAGGTGCTATTGTGAAAAAAACAGAGGGAAAGGAAGAAATGGAGGTGGAAGGAGGCCCCAGCTTCTTATACCTTGCTACTGCAGAGACATCAGGTCTCTTCTGAATTTTTCAGCATTTGAAGTCAAATAAACCAGTCAAAGTGCAAAAGTTAATTATGTGAGCAGGTGACTGTCGACACTTCTCAGGGAGAGAAATGTGTGTGTGAGTCCTGCAGCCTGCCCAACCAGCAGGTCACTGAGAAGCTACGTGGGTGGAGCTGAGAAACCCACATGGGCAGTGAGACCACTCAGCCCCAGGGCAGGAGAGGGATCCCAGGTGGAGGGGCAGCCTGGATGGAGCCATGAAGACACAGGAGAGCAGAGGTGTGTGAGTGTGAGAGCCAGCATGTGGTGTGTGCCTGTGTGTGCATATGTGTATGTGGTGTGTGCGTGTGTGGTGTGTTTGTGAATGTGTGTGGTGTGAGTGTGAATGTGTGTGCGGTATGTGTGGTGTGTGTGTGTGTATGTGGTGTGTGAATGTGTGTGTGGTTTGTGAATGTGTGTGTGCATGTGCATGGAGTATGAGTGCATATGTGGTGTGTGTGGTATGGATGTGGGAGTGTGTGGGATGTGATATTGTGTGTGTGAGTTGTGTATGGTATGAGTGTGTGTGGTATGTGTGTGTGGTATGAGTGTGTGTGGTGTGTGTGTGGTATGGATGTGTGTGTGAGTGTGTGGTGTGTGTGGTATGAGTGTGTGTGGTATGCATGTTTGTGTGTGTGGTATGAGTGTGTGTGTGTGGTGTGTGTGGTGAGTGTGTGTGGTATGAATGTGTGGTGTGTGTGTGTGGTGTGA
>NW_022437105.1:194023-226077 GCF_009761245.1 Sapajus apella
ATGAATGTGTGGGGTGTGTGTGTGTGTGTGTGGTGTGAGTGTGTGTGTGGTGTGTGTGTGTGGTGTGTGTGTGGTGAGTGTGTGTGTGGCATGAATGTGGGGGGTGTGTGTGTGTGTGTGGTGTGAGTGTGTCTCTTGACTTGCAAGTGGCCCAGCATTGCCGATGTGTGTTTCAAGATGGAAGACAGCAGAAAACAAGAGGCGAGGGCAGAGATAAAATTGAGGGTCTGTCCTGGAAGTCAGCTCTGAGATGCGGGGCGAGGGACCAACCCTCTCTGAACTGGATGACAATGGGCACACGTATGTGCAGGTTCACACAGAGGTGTGTCCAGCAGAATACAATCGTGGGTACTCACATACCACAAGCAAGCAAGCAGCTCCCGAGTCTTCGCCGGACAGAGGGCTGCAGGGAAGACCGTGCACCAGGCTCCCCCCGGCGGGATGCAGAAGGGGAATCGCAAAGAGAAATTGAGAGGAGGGTCCCAGGATGGCAAGAGCGGCCCCACCCCCGCGACCACCGCCATGAAAATGGAATGCACACTCCGCCCTCCACCCGCCACACACCCTCCGTGACTGCAGACGAGGAGCTGAGTTCACAGTAAATGCCCACGACTTCAGTTGCAGCTCAGAGGAAGCAGGCTTCAGAGGGATGGAAGTGAAAGAATCCACGCTGTGGAAGTGGCAGGAGGCTGGACTGGGCTGATAAGAAAGCACAGGGCCACAGGGGAAAGGAAGAAGGCAGCGCAGGGCGCTGGGGGAGCTAACCCGTGGCCGGGTGGAAACCCCCACCTGCCCTTCCCTGGCTAGGAGGATGTGATTGCCATCGGCCAGGGAGGGCCGGGGAGGCCAGGCTCTGGGGGTGTCTCAGGAAGGACGGAGAGGCCCCACAGGGAAGCAGAACTGGGTAGAGCCCTCAGAACACGGCTGCGGGGAGACAGCCCTGCGACAGGGGCGATGGTGTTGGCATGGAGACCCGAGCAGGCGGTGGTCCCAGAGCGGGGAGGCCGTGATGGTGCTGGCCGGACGGTGACTCTGAGCATGGTGCTTCTGTGAGACGTTGGGGTTTGTGACATATGCAGGCCAAAGCCTGCCGCTCCTCCTCGCCCTCCCACTCTGGCCTCAGACACGTCGTGTCTGCGCCTGTCTACGCTTTGATCTCTGGACACCCTTTTTTACTTTCTCCCGGACTTGTCTTCCTCTGCCAGCTGTTAAATGTCAGAACTCCTGAAGGCCTGCTCCCAAGCTTTCTTCTCTTCTCATCCTGTGCGCCTGAGAAATCTCACTGTGACACCAGTTAGCCTTTACACGAAGGTGACTCGCAAACTCCTAACTCCCGCTGCAGCCTCTTTGGTAAACTTGGGGTCCATTCATCTAACCTTGACGTCACAACCCAAAGTCAACGTACCCAAGATGGAAGTGCTGACCTTCACGTCTCCCAACAGATGGTCTTCCAAAGTCCCTGTGTATGTGCCTGGCACCCACACCCACACAGTTCTACAAGCCAGACGGGGACAGCATTTTGGACAAGTGCAGCCTGGCGCCCAGCCCCGCTACGGGGTCTGTGTGTTGCCTCCCGAGTGTCTCTGGAATTCAGCCATCTCTCTTCATCTCCACGGCATCCACTCTTGTCCAAGCTCCCATGCCTATCAGTCTTTCTGGAGGTCCCCGGAGCCTCCCAACTGCTCCATCTATGTCACTCTGCTCCCCACGGAACACCTGGTGTGCCACAGCCTGAGCCAGTTAGAGAAGCACGCTGCTTCCCGCCCCACACCCCTCCCACTTCCTGCTAACACCTGACTGCCTTGCACACTCGGGATGGGTCAGGCCCCATAGACCAACGTGCAGGGCCCGTGGACACTTTTTCAAGGTGGGCACTCATCCAAAGAGAAACCTGAAAGATTATTTAAACTGAACTCTGAGATTAACAAAACAAAAATAAACAAGCAAAAACACTCTCAACAAAGCAGACTCTTTCCTGCTGGCCAAGAACAGCAAAGCATCCAGCCCAGACAGTCACCTTGGGACAAGAGGACTGTGGATGGGACTCCGGGAAGCAGAGCCCAGAACTAGAGTCACAAACCAGGCCACAGTGTTCTGAGGTTTGTGATCCAGTAATCCACCACTCTGTTTTGCTAAACCACATTGACTCAGGTTTTCTGTAAAATAAAGCAAAAGAATCATATTATGGTTAACATGTAGCTGATCACAGCATTACCCTCTTAGCAAAATGTGTCAATAGCTTCCTACAACCCGTGGTTCTTAAGATAAAAACCAAACCTCCTTAATATGGCCACCAAGGCCCCGACAGGTCTGGGCCTGTTTACCTTCCCAGCCACATGGCGAAGCTCTCTGCGCCTGCCTCACCTCCAGTAACATTCAGCTTGCTTCCAGGCCTCCACACAGCCTTTGCTCCAGATGCTCCTCCTCAGCCCCCTACCTCCCCACAGTCATTCACCTTTTCCTTCAGAGAGGTGAGCCACATGAGATTCTTATCCCTTGCTTTCATAGAATCATGCTCCTTTCCTTCAAAACAATTTTCACCATTTATAATTAAATAATACTTAGTGTGATTATCTGATTGTCTGTCTCCTGCACCAAACTGAGCAATGATCACGGATATCTGTTTCTGCTCACAACTGCAGCCCCAGCGTCTGATACACATGGTGAGTGCTGGAAAATGCTTAGTGGGTAGGTGGATGGACAGGTGGATAGGTGGGTGCTTGGATGGATGGATGGATGGATGGATGGACAAATAGATTGAAGGGCGGACAGATGGACACATGGATGGATGATGGATAGATTGATGGGTGGACAGATAGATGTGTGGATGGGCGAATGGATGGATGGATAAATGGATGGATAGATTGATGGGTGGACAGATGAACAGGTGGATGGATGGATGGGTAGATGGATGGATAGATTGATGGGTATACAGATGGACAGGTAGATGGATGGATGGGTGATTGATGGGCAGACAAATAAATGCATGGATGGATGAATTGTCAATGAACTTTGGAAGAAAGAGTCAGAGACAAGAGCAGTGAGAGGTTTGCAGCTTGAATTACCAGGTAGGGATGGTATCTGAGCTAGAAGGAGGAAAAAGGTGGGTAGGGAGGTGTTATTTGCATGCTACTATTTAAATGGAAGGGACACAAAGTGAAATGCAAGTTTGGAGACCCATGTTTGAAAGCCCATGTTTCCCTCAGTCACTGAGAGAAGCATTATTCTATTAATCAAAAGAAAACAAATACTCAGATAATTTCAGCCAGCCACAGTCTCCACACACACACCTGAATCCGGATATTGTCAGGCCCACCTTTGTCCCTGAGCACTGCCTGGCTCCTGTCACTGTGCCCCCTTTCTGCACCCCCACCAGCTTCACAGCCCTCCAAGCTACCTGCCATTAATAACTCTGCACACAGAGCAATTCCTCTAAAACTTCACTAGACCCAAACAAGAAACGCTTATAATTTTACTTAATAAGGATAAATGTGAAAATCTAGCATGTACACAAATGAATGACTAAAAAGAGTGCTTTTGCTCAAGACTGAAAAGAACACGTTGCTGTCTTCATGACCCTAAATATGAGTGGGGTCACACAGAGCCAGCCATATATGTTGCCAAGTTAAGGTGTAATTTGAAAATAGAATACCAAGAGCTAAGTAAAGTAAGTGGTATTTTCAGTGTAACCTAATTAAGTTAATGTTAATTCCCCTTGGCAATATCTTCATGGTATATTATTTCTGATTATTCAAAAACAGGTGATTACAAAGACAGATTATTTTAAATATTCCATACAATGGGAAATGTGTTTATTTTATGTTAATTATTTAATTTGTAATTATGATTGAAGCTTTTTCTAGTGGCATTTTCATCTTGGTAATGGCTGATTTTAAAGTATGGAACACAGGCCGGGCGCGGTGGCTCAAGCCTGTAATCCCAGCACTTTGGGAGGCCGAGGCAGGTGGATCACGAGGTCAAGAGATCGAGACCATCCTGGTCAACATGGTGAAACCCCGTCTCTACTAAAAATACAAAAAATTAGCTGGGCATGGTGGCACGTGCCTGTAATCCCAGCTACTGAGGAGGCTGAGGCAGAAGAATTGCCTGAACCCAGGAGGCGGAGGTTGCGGTGAGCCGAGGTCACGCCATTGCACTCCAGCCTGGGTAACAAGAGCAAAACTCTGTCTCAAAAAAAAAAAAAGTATGGAACACATGAAAAATATTACGTGACATGCCATTATTTTTAAATACAGTTTATAGTGATGTTTGCTAGATGTAGATACAGAATTTATACTGGAAAATAGAGAAAGTGATGCCTCCAAATAATTCGGTTATCCATAATTTCATATCATCAATATAATTATACCAGGACCTCTAATACTGCCCCCCCCCACTCCAGCTTAGTAGGTCTCCTTAGAAAACACAAAATTAAAACAAAAAAAAAAAAAAAAAAAAAAAAAAAAAAACAGAAAGAACTCCTAGTAACTGAAAATATGTATAGAAAGGCATTTGGCACCTCCACTTATGATTGAAGCATAGAAATTGGAAAATGTCTAATTAATAAATGAATTAAGTAATTAAAATAAACAAAAAACCATGCAACTCCATTCATTCACAGAGGGAGGCTTGAGACTGCACCCAGCAAGGACTGAGTCGCGTTTTAGACTCACAGGATTCCAGCTCCTGGGGGCCACATGTGGAGCCTCGCTCTCCCTTCTTCCCTAGTACCCGGGTTCCACAGTGTAGCTAAGCACGCGGCGTCCTGGGAAAGAAGGCAGCTTGCCGACATGGCTTGGCTCTGCAACACCGCCCAAACCTCACGTCAAATTGTGACCCCCAGTGTTGGAGGGGAGGCCTGGTGGGAGGTGACTAGCTCACGGTGTGGACTTCCCCCCGGTACTGGGTGGCCACAGCGAGTGAGTTCCATGAGACCTAGTTGCTCAGAAGTGTGCAGCACCTGCCTGCTCCTCTCTTCCGCCTGCTCCCGCCATGTGAGGTGCCAGCTCCCACTTCACTTCCCCCCATGATTGAAAGTTCCCTGAGATCATTCCAGAAGCAGAAGCTGCCACACTTCCATACAGCCTGCAGAATGTTGAGCTCATTAAACCTCTTTTCTTTATAAATTCCCCAGGCCCGGGTGTTTCTTTGTTGCAGTGCAAACGGCCTGACATGCTTACCCAGCTTCCCTGCAGCCAAGGGCTGTGGGCTGAACCATGCCCTCCTGAATTCCAAGGCATTTGGCAACTCCACGAATGGCTGAAGTGCTCAGGCTCTACTACCAGTGTCATGGTGTTTGGAGGTGGGGCCTTGGGAGGGAGCCAGGTTGAGATGAGGTCATGCAGGTGGGTCCCCACGAGGTGATCAGTGTCCTTACAGAAGAGGAAGAGTCGGGAGCTCGGCTGTCTCTTTCCACCTCCCTGAGGAAAGGCCCTGTGAGGGCACAGCAAGACGGTCACCATGGGCCATCCCAGGCTGGAGAAACGGACCCCTGCTTCTTACCAGGTTCTCACCAGACCGTGCCCACATCTGAGTCTGGGCTTCCAGCCTCCAGAACTGTGAGAAATAAATTCACCTGGTTGAAGTCACCCGTCTGCAGTATTCATCATGACGGCTTGAATTGACTAAGACACTGAGTGTGGTCAGAGTGTGTGGAGATATGGTTAACAACTACAGGAGTCCCCACACCACGGATTCACCTTCTGGTGTTTCTGTTAACTGAGGCCCCAAAATATTAAATGGAAAATTCCAGAAATCAGCAATCCACAGGTTTTAAATTGCACACTGTTCTGAGTGGTGTGATGAGGACTCTTGCTGTCGCTCAGCTCCTGCCCCAGAGATGAGTCCTCCCTTTGTCCAGCGGATCCACAGCGTGGCTGTTCCCTGCCCGTGGGTCACTTCATCGTCACCTTGGTTATCAGGTCAACTGTCAAAGTCTCCCAGTGCCATTGTTCAAGTCACTTCTGGTTCAGTCAGGAATGGCCGCCAAAGGCTGGCCATTTGGTTTCGCCAGGAAGAAGCCATAAAGTGAAAAGGTGTTAGCTCTCAATAAGCAAAGGCAAGTGTCGTATGCTGAGGCTGCTAAGATCTACAATCTTAGCAGGAATGAATCTTCCATCAGTGAAACTATAAACACTGAAAAGAAATTTTGCATCTCAAAAGGCAAAAGTTACAGCAGCCAGGCATGGTGAGCGCTTAGTTAAGTTAAAAAGTTATTGAGTGTGCGGGTGGCAGACATGCCCAGAAACGTCTTCTAGTGGGTAGCAGGTGGGTCTGGTGGCATCGCTGTCTCGGGAGTGCACTGGGGGTCTTGGAACGCACACCCCGAGGATAAAGGGGGGCCACTGTGCAGGGGTCCCCTCAAGAGTGGCTCACAGGCCCTACTTCCTTTCTTCTGGCTGTGATGCTGAAATACGGACCCCAGCTGGAGCTGCCATTTCAGACCAAGAGCTGGAAGCCATGAGGTTGACCCAGAAGTAAGACAAAGGAGCCCATACCCTGAAGCTCATACACAGCCCAGGCTGCTGCCCTGTGATTGTGTTTAAGACACTGGTGTGTGTGTGTGTGTGTGTGCATGTGTGTATGTAATGATCACTTGCAGCCAAATTCAATCCTGATTGACATGTGTCCTGAGGACTGGGCCCCGCTCCGTGCTCCTCACCTTGGCCCTGTGTTCAGTCACTGCTCTGGAGCTGCTCTGTGAAGGGGCTCAGTGCCCTGGAATGACACGTCCTCTTCTTGCTCCTGCATGATGAGGTTTACAGGATGGCAGAGCAGCCTGGCAATTGAGCTGAAGTGTAGATACACACACACACACACACACACATACATATACACATACATACTCATACAAACACATATACATATACACACATGCACACTCATATATTCATTTATATATACATACAGACATACATATACACGTATACACATATGCATACATACACTATTCATTTATATATACACACATACACACACCTATACATATACCACACGCCCACACACACATATTTATCTATACACACATATATATGTACGCACACAAATATATATATTCATTTATATATACACACACATATACATATACATACACATATATTCATTTATATACACACATACACACATATACATACAGACATATACATACACACATATATAATTTATTTATATAAATACACACAACATATACATACATGTGCACACACGTATTCATTTATATATACACATACATGATACATATGCACACACATATGCATATGCACACATATGCATACATACACACATATTTATATATAAACGCATAAACACCTACATATACATACATACATATATATTCATTTATATATACACACATATATACATATACACACATACATATACACATATATTCATTATATATATACACACATACACATACACACATATACATATACACACATATGCATACATACCCACATACATATATATTCATTTATATGTATACATACATACACACATACACATACATATGCACACACACATATATTCCTTTATATATACACCCATACACACACACACATCACACATATACATACATATGCACACACATATATATTTATTTATATATGCACACATACATACACATTCATTTACATATATACACACATACACACATATACATATACTAATATATTTATATACACACATATATACTCATTTATATATACACACATACACATATATATATACACATACACACATATGCACATATGCACATACACACATACACACGCACATATATATTCATTTATATATACACACATACATATATACACATACATTTACATATGTACACATATACATACACATACATATACATACATAAACACATGGTTATTTATATACAACACATACACACATATATACTCATTTATATACACACATACATATATGCATCTACATATGTATTCTATGGATATACACATATGCACATACACATACACATATACATATATAAACACACATACATATAAATACATATTCACTGATATACACACATGTGTACACATATATATTCATTCATATATATTCTTTTACATATACATGCATACATATGTACATTTATGTACACACATGTGCACATACACACATATACACATGCATATATTTATATATAAACCCATATGAAATAATATATAAGTAATATACATAAAATGATGTTTATATCGGTATTTCTATTTCTCCTCCATGAATTCATTGGAAAATTTGTTCATCTGTTCACAGAAAGCAAGGTGCCAAATGTCTGTGTATTCCAATGAACCAGATTTCAAAACTGACTGACTGTATAATAACAAGAAGTCAGAAGGTGAACTGTGGCAGCCTGAGACCTCCCCAGTTAGGATGATAGAGGTGGCTAATTGTGGCCCAGACAGTGTGTTGACAAAGAAAGAGAAGCCAGGTGCTTAAAATACCTGCATGTGGGCTCCGCATGTATTCCAAACTTGTGAAACAGCATGCTGGTCAGATGGATTTGGGTTGTGTGGAAAAAGAAATCTTGAAATCCCTCTCTATTCTCTGAGTGCTGTGGAATTCCTTTGAATAGAGAAAGATTAAAGCAAATGCCAGAGGGGTTGGTTCTAATATGAATATTTATTAAATGAGCTGAACAATTCATACTGCATCAAAAGGGCCCCAATGGGTCTTCTCTTTGTAAGTTGTAAGAAGGCCCTTTCAGTTAAATTGTGAAGAGTTAAACTAGAAAGGGAACCATAAGGTCAATCTTTTTCTGATGTCCTAAAGCCATCAACTTCCTGAGATGTGTCCTTACCAACATGCTCCTCATCTCCTGAACATCAGTGACATCGTCTGCAAGATCAAATGAGTCCAGAAAATTCTGAAATCAATTTCTAATGGAGCAACCCTAAATTGACCAGGGCATGCTATAACAGCGCTGGTCCCAGCCTGGCCACCCACCCCAGGATGTGCTGGAGCCTGCTTGCACCAGCTCCTAAGAGTCATTTAGTAACTTCTGGAGAATTTTTAAAACTAGCTGTTAGTCACAGCCATGGTGAGAAATGCAGAAGTAAGGACCGTTCCCACCCCTGAAACTACACAGGAAGCTCAAGTGAGCCCGTTCACAGTCGGTAGTACTGAAACTAACAGCTTTCACTTAATCAATAACATGAGCATGAGGCGACATGAGAAACCATTTAGGAGATCACATTAGCTTAGCAATAAATGCATGGAGGAGGGTGAGCAGGTTGGAAGTAGCCCCAGTGCCACACCCGAGACTGTCTGCAGACGTGAAAACTGGGCGGAAACCACCGAAATGTTCTGTGGGCATGGGCTGGTGGCTCGGAGTGTGCAGTCAGAGTGTCGTGTGGGACTTTTTATTTGGAAGTTTCGCAGTTTGCATCCTTTCTTTCAGGAAGATTTATAACAGATATTCTCAGAGGTACCTTTTTTCTGGAGAGCCCGTTGTTGAACGTTTAGCAGCACTGCTCCACCACCCAGCCCTCCCTCCCTCCCTCCTCCCACACGCTCTCCTCCTGATGTAAAAATGCACGTCCTACTATCAGCCTGGGACTCATCCCATCCAAGTTTCCAGCATCTTGGGGTGAAGGGGCCCTTGTCTTGCTTTGGAAGTCTTCCAGAGCCAGAAATGGTTCACTCTTCATGGCCTGTCTGGGGGCCGGGAGGGTCACTGGCTGCCTAGAAACGAGGCTGAAGTTTTGGAAAAGAGCCTTATTCCTGCGATTGTTGATCCACAGATTTCCAGTGCTTCTCTAATGGGCGTGCTCCGGCCTCAGCAGCCTCGCAGGCGCTCGTACCAACTCGCTGCTGGGCTTCAGACACCTTCGAAACCCCCTTTTGGATGTGTCCTCAGGGCTGGTGTGAGAGCTGCAGAAGTAACCCGTCAAACTTCAGAATTTTCACCAAAATTGTTATTGCCCAGCATTATTTTTTACTCCCTTCACCTCAAAATCTCCAAACGATGGTGGCCTGTTTGTACAGGAAAAACACAACTTTAGAGTTGAAAAGCAGACCCATGGAGGGCAGAGGCGTGAAGTCAGAGGAGGAAAAACAAGTCTGCAGTTTTAAAAGACAATCCCATTAGAAGCAGAAGCAGTTAATGAAATTGAGTTGAGACTTGAAAGTCACAATATTTATGAAGTGCCTACTATGTGTCAAGAACTTGCTAAGTCAGCCAGGCATGGTGGCTCACGCCTGTAATCCCAGCACATTAGGAGGCCGAGGCAGGTGAATCACCTGAGTGAGGTCAGGAGTTCGAGACAACATGGTGAAACCCTGTCCTTACTAAAATTACAAAAAAAAAAAAAGCCAGGCGTGGTGGCTCACACCTGTAATCCCAGCTACTTGGGAGGCTGAGGCAGGAGAATCACTTGAACCCGGAAGGTGGAGGTGGAGGCTGCCGTGAGCCGAGCTCAAATCACTGCATTCCAGCTCCAGCCTGGGCAACAGGGTGAGACTGAGTCTTGAAAAAAAAAAAAAAAAAACTTGCTAAGTCCTAAGAAGTCAAAGATAAATACAGCACAATCAGTGCTCCTGAGAAGGCCACACAGTCTAGTTGGAGACTTGGATGCTGAAGTCACAAAATGCCATTAAGCAGTATTCATGGTGGCGTCATCAGAGTGATACTGGGGGTGAGTCAGCTCGGTATCAATGAGCCTGAGCTAGTCCCATGGCGCTAGAATTAGATGTGGGAGAAGGGGACGAGGGCCACGGCTTAGTGCCACAGAAGAGCGTCATGAGCCATTTTCACCAGGCAACGGAGAGTTTGTGTGTGGTCCTGAACCGCCACGGAGTTGCCTCATCTAATCCTGTATTTTCAAGTTGGGTTGTCCTCCGCCTCCCGGGTTCAAGCAATTCTCCTGCCTCAGCCTCCCGAGTAGCTGGGATTACAGGTGCACACCACCACACCCAGCTAATATTTGTATTTTTAATAGAGGCCGGGTTTCACTGTGTTGGCCAGGCTGGTCTCGAACTCCTGACCTCAGGTGATCCAGCCTCCCAAAGTGCTGGGATTACAGGTGTGAGCCACCATGCCTAGCCTCGGTTATTAACAGCTCTCATCTCATAGCACCAGGGCATCATCCCTAGGACCTCATTTTACATTAATTACTTCTAACTTCTAGAAGCCCATCTCCAAATATAGGCCCACTGAGAGGTCAGGGCCTCCATATGTGAATTTGGGCCTGGCGCAGTGGCTTACCTGTAATCCCAACACTTTGGGAAGCTGGAGTGAGAGGATCACTTGAGGCCAGACTGGACAAGAAAGTGAGACCCCATTTCTACAATTTTTTTTAAATTTAGCCTGACATGGTGACATGCACCTGTAGTCCTACCTACTTGGGAGGCTGAGGTGGGAGGCTCATTTGAGCTCAGGAGTTTGAGGATGCAGTGAGCTGTGATTGCCCCCCTGCACTCGGGCTGGACAACAGAGCGCGACCCTATCTCTGAAATACAAATCTGTATGAATTTGCTGGGAACACTAGCATCCCAAAACGCCTATGCAAAATGAGTCGATGAAGAAAATTCTATATTTCCTTTTGCAGAGTGTGTCATTCTTTGAAAGCTTCGAGTTAAGATGCTGAACGAGGTAGCTGCCATCCTGCTGTTACTGGAGGTGCCACGGTGTGCCCTCCCACCCGGACAAGATGACCTCAGAACATTTTCCCACTGGGTGTGGTGTGTATCACAGTGAAAATTATACTTGTGCAATGATTTAGTTTTGCAAAGTTTATATACTTTGGCTCATTCAAACTTTAAGAAATCCTACGTATTTAGCACCTTTGTTTTTCCAAAGTGGAAACAGATTGGCACTGTATTTCCAAGTAAGTACAGGATTGAGCGGGGTCTAATCCTGGGTTCTAAATCCCTTGCTGTCCTCCTTTCAAGGCTCTGCCGCATGTATAAGGAATAGTTGCAGGGTCGGCAGAGATGGTGCCTGGCTGAGATTCTACCGCGGTGGGTGTCTCAGCCACTCACGTTCGCTCTCTCAATGCGTGTGAGGTCCCCTGTGTCACTGGGCTCTGTGAGGTGTCCCTGTGACTCTGAGCTGAGTAGGAAATGAGTGGGGGGCAAACTCAAGTTTAGGAGGCAGCAGCCCCTCTCACCGATATGCACCCGTGCCCTGTGTCTCGTCTGTTCCGGCTGCCATAGCAAAATCATTTAGTTCAGCTCCCAAACGTGTGAAAAATAAGTGTCTGCTGTTTGTAAGACCCCTAGGGTTCACAGTTTTGGAGCTAAAAAGTCCAAGGCTGAGGTGCTAAAGATTTGGTGTCTGGCAAAGGCTGCTTCTGCCTCGCAGACGGGGTCTTCTGTGAATTCACATGGTGGAAGGGGTGAGGGGGCCCTTGGGGCCTCTTTCATAAAGGCACTAATCCCTTAACGAACCCCCAAGGGCCTTGCATCCTAATACCATCACCTTGGGGAGTGAGGATTCCAACATATGAATTTAGGGGGCACAGACATTCATACCATAGCACCCCAACTCCACGGGAGGCAGAGGACATGCCGCTGTGGGGATCTGCACTATCAGGGACAAACGTGGGGTCTGCGGGCTTCAGAGTGAGCAAAGGCCTCTTCCAAAATCACTGCTTGGCAAATCCAAGTTCTAAGCACATTTCCAAAGGCTGAGAGGCTGCAGCAGGATTGTCACCTTGCGATAGGAAGGCTGTGGCAGAGAGCATGTGGCCGGTCACCAAGCCCAGCGCCACCGCCTGCTCCTGCAGAGCCACTCTGTCCATGCAGATCTGCCCAGGAGAAGCGCTGCTGGTCCACGCTGTCTCGACGCTTCACGAGTGGAATGGTTGAAGGGCTTGTTCTCCACATGTGAACATTCCCTCCGCATCGCCCTTGGGTGTGATCTCATCCATGGCTTCTGGCTTCCATCCAGACACCTCCTGCTGAGGTGGCTAAAGGCGGACTGGGATTCCTGACCCAGCCCCGGCCAAGCAGCTGCACCTCCCTCCTGCCCCTCTCCGTCCACGCCGGCCCAGTCTGTCTACCTGGGCACGGAGGCTGCAGTCCTCCTCTGCACCACCCTGACGACACTGCAGGGGCTGCCCAGGCCCCACCTCACATCTCATTCCCTTGCTACTATGGCCTCGGTCCAAGCACCAGTCATTCGGGCAGGAAATGTTGGTGCTCTTCTGCGGTGGCACTTCCCACAGTGGCCAGAAATGTAAAACCTAAACCAGATCTCATCATCCCCTGCTTATCCCATCCACAGCTGTCCTATCTTTCCTGGAACCAGCTCTCCTGCGCCCCGTGGGCCCCCGTGATCCGGCTCCTGCCTCTCAATAGCAGTCATACAGTCTTTCCGACACCCGCCCCACCCAGCCTCGGAGACCAGGGCAGAACGAGCCCTTCCTGCCTTGCGCCCTGGTGCCTGTGGGTCTCTCTGCTGTGAGCGCCTTTCCCAGCTTCCCCAGGCTGCTCCCTCATACCCGCAGACTCAGCCCAGAGCACCTCGTCCATCCTGCCTCTGCCCTTCCACTGCCAGGTCCACCCCCCTGCTGGGGTTTCTTGCAGGCCTTACCTGTGTCTGCACTTGCACCAACCCTGGTTCAGTGCCTGCCTCACTCTACCATGTTAGCTCTAGGGGAGCGAGAATCTTGCATCCTGTTCAGCCCTGTGGCCAGAAGAGTGTCTGGCCCATGCAGACATTTGACAAATATGAATGAATGAATTTGCAAGCAAATGGAGGTGTGCGTCACCAGGAGATGGGGAGGTCCAGAAGGCAGGAATCCTGCGGGGCGTCCTCTCTACCTTCTCCCCTTTCTCTTCAGGAGAGAGGCCTTCAATTGATTCGCACCCCCGGCTGGACAGTAAGGAATGCCCATTTAGGTAGTGCTGCCTAGACGCACACTTGACCTCTGCTATGGCTTGGATGCCCCTCCAAAACTCACGCTGGAATTTCATGGCCATTCAACAGTCTTAAGAGGCATTGCCCTCATGAAGGGGTTAATGCTGCTATCTCAGGGAAGAGCTGTAAACAAAGGCATACAGCAGCCCTCACTTTCTCATGGCCTCATGCACTCTCCTGCCCTTCTTCTTTCCACCATAGGCTGGTGAAACAGGAAGGCCCTCAGCACATGGCTGAGCAGAGGCTAACTCCATCCTGGCACAGCCTTGGACTCCCCAGGCTCCAGAACCATGAGCCAAATACACTGTTCTTTATCACTGGCCCAGTCTGTGGCATTCTGTAAAGGCAGCACTAAGTGGACAAAGCCAGACTCTTCAGTGCTTTCTCACTGACCTCAGTGCCCTAAGACACTCGTTCCTTTAGATGATGTGCTCCAAGAGCGTGCCTCACTGGCAGGGTGACCTCAGCACCAGTGATGCTTCTGCTGCTGCCCGTTTGGGGGCCACCATCCTGGTGGAGCCCGGGGAGATGCAGAGTCTCGGGATCAGTTCTGGACTCTGCCGCAGGCTGGCGACTGGTGGGTTTCTGTGAGCTCTAACCTCCTCGCTGGTCAGTTTCCCCAGGAGTTACACGAAGGGAAAAGGACCAATTCCCACTGATCACCACTTTCACTTTTGTGGGTGCCGTGCTTGACACTCCACCAACTGGTCGCCTCTCCCAAAGCGAAGTGGCAGTCACACCTTCAGGTGAGAAAACCCCAGGGAAGTCTCCTCCGTCCTCCTAACCAGGAATAACTAACAATTCCTGGCTCCATAGGTTTGTTTTCAACTGATACCATAAATGGGATACTTTGCCACTGCCCTTTCTGTGCAGGTGTTGAGACGTGTCAGAAGAACCAGCCCAGCAGCCAGCACCTGCCATGTGGGAACCTCCCTCTGGTGATCACCTTTCTTCCCACGATGGCCGCTAGGCTGTCCCTGCCGCATCTTTCTTTTTCATCTTACTGTCATCTTTTTCTTCCTTGTTGCATTTTGTAAATAAGCTGCCTCTTCTCCTTCCTGTACACCAGACAGTTTTAAACAAAAAAGGAAAGAAACACACAGCCGAGGAAGCAAGTCGGCTCACCAGGCTCTGTGGCAGGGCTTAGGCCCGGGTCTGGCCCGTGTGCGAGCCAAGAGGGTCCCTCCTGCTGCCGCGCCCCTCCCTCTGTGAATCAAAGACCATTTACACGCCCCGGGCGGCCGAGCCTTCTCCTCACGCCGGGCACCCACTCATCAGGGCCACTTCTCCGCAGCCTCCTTGGTAGCAGACCTGTTGCCGGGTTTCAGGGTGCAGGGAGCACCCAGCTTGCTCCCCGGCGAGCTGTTCTTCCAGACTCTTGGTCCCTTGCCCACCCAAGAATGGGAGAGGGGACCACATGGGGTGCTATGGGACCATGTGGGGTCCTACTGGACCCTGGAGAGTTTTTGCAGGAAAGTGATTTATTTAGGCAGAGAAAGAGAAAAAGGAGAGAGAAAGGTTCCACGAAGGCTCTGGAAGGGGACCCAAAGATGGACTCCCGGAGAGGAAAGCAGCTTCCACGCTGAGCGGAAGGGGACCCAGAGGGGGAATCCACCCGGATGTGGGGGACAGGGACTTTTAACCTGGGAGGGATTCCCTCCTTCTCCAAGCCCTTTGACCTATGAAAGCAGTTCCTTTAAGTCTCCGCCGGAGTGACTGACTTTGATTATTTTCCCGTGCCCGTGAAAATTTAAACACAGACCCTTAAGATCCCGGATGGAGAGGGGGGCATGGCACTGGGAAGTTCTTGCCCTTGAAATTATGCCCCTTGTATACCAGGGAAGAGAATACATTCCCTCAGACCCGTGGGCTGCGTTTATCCCGCGGTCTTGTACCCACCGTTCATCTGTCTGAAAGTCCTGGGTGTGGTGTGACTGGTTGGTGGCCGCTGGATGGGGTTTCCAAGTGGGTGATGGTGCTCTTGGGCAGCCAGGGACAGCTGCATCCACACTGGCCAGGCCTGTGGAAAGTGCTGGGCCTAACAGTACACATTTGTAACTGAATACAGTATTTTCACTTTGTACAGAATAGTTCAAATATTCTATTAAAGTTGTGAAACACAGACAACAACAACAAAAAGCTGGTGAGGTTATGAAGGCTCAGCTGCACCAAAATCCTAGCCTCGATACCCAAATCCGGGCCCTGAAGCTCTTAGCAATGTTGCGGAGTCTCTGCCAAGCTGAGAAGCTGAGTCCCATACGCAGATAAAAGGCTGCACCCGGAGGGCTTGTTCGAGGCAGACAGGGAGGCTCCTCCCAGCTATGCCTGACCTGTCGGTCTGAACTGGAGCTCCACGAAGCGACATCCGTCTCCCTCCTGTGGCCTGTGCATCCGCTGGATGTGGATTGAAGACGCACATTGTGTCTAGAGCCAGCAGGTGCCGGACACTGAGGGCTGAGTGTCTCTGGGTGCACGTAAGATGCGAGAATAAAAAGAGTCAAAGATTGCCCCAGCCCTGCCTGACATATGGAAACTCTGGAGTGAAATACAACAAGTGACTCCTGCCAGGGCCGTGGGAGAGTCGTGCCAGCCGTTTGCAGCGTTTGGACAACCGAGGAAGAGCGGCCGTGACAAAGTCAATACTTCTCCACCCTTGGGTCCCCGCCCATCCCTTTCTGGAATCAGTGACTAACATTTCAGCGAGCACTGAGGCTGCAGGCTGATCTCCCCTTTACACGGGGCTGTTCCCTTTTTGAATGAGCTTAAAGCCAGATACTTCACGGGCTGCTGTGACCTATGACCTGTTGCCAAGGGACCCCTTTCCCATCTCGGGAGAGGACAATCCGTGTGCCTGCATTCGAGAGCCACGGCTACCACAACATTACAGAAAAGATGTCTCTAGGAATCTAGCCCCGCCTTTCAGCCAGGGGTAATGTGGCCCACGGATACCAGCAGGCTCTGGTGAATGCAATCATGAGGTCACAGTGTGCCACACAGGCACGTCTCAGGCAAACAGGAACCTGGAAGTGACCACTGATGTGGAGTCAGGTGCAGCTTGCTCTCAGGCTGCAGGATGAGGACCGTGACTCTACAGCCTGTGTTAAGACGGGAAGCCCAGATAGAAATCAGGGAACAGGCCCAGGGGGAGGTGACCATGGGAGCAGAGACTCCAGGACGGTGGCCAGAGGCAGGAGCAGAGCTGGGGAGCATGCTTCAAGCTCACACTTCCAGCACCTCTGTGTGTGCACGTTATGTACGTGTGTGTGCATGGGTGTGCTTGTGAGCACATATGTGTGTTTGCATATCCACATGTGTGTGTGCATATGCAGGTATTACATGCTTGCATGCACAAATGTCTTCATGTGTTTATATGTACGCATATGTGCATACTTCTGTGTGCATGTAAACGTGTGTGCATATGTGTGCATGTCTGTGCACAAGTGTGTGTGTTTCTGGGAGAGAAGACCAGGCCAGTCCAGACTGCCTGAGTGAGCACTGTAGAGAAAGGCAGAGAAAATGGCCTTTATGAGCATTCTTGTTTGCCCAAAATAAGGAAGGCGGTTAGATTCTGAAGGGTGTGCTGCTGTAATTCTCATTATCATCACTGTCTAATTTATGCAAACACTCGCCAGGAGCCGCTTCAGGAAAAAGCCTTTATTATCCTGAGGCCCCTCCTCCCCCGCCCCCTCTGACCTGGGTGCAGAGCCCTCGGGAGCCCACGTTTCCTACCGTTGTTTGTGGGATGTGCCACAGCGCTGGCCTCTGTGTGGGTGCCCGGTGATGGGTCCCTTAGCCTGGCCCCTCCATGAGCCTCTTAAATCACTTCTTCTTCAGAGAATGAAGAGCCTCCCACACAAATATGAGTGATGGGGAACACTGGAAGCTGTGGAAGTTTCAGCCTCAATTCTTATCTGTAGTTTATCCACAGCCCGGCTGACACTGAGCATGTGAATTTGAGGAGAAAAGGACTGATGTGTTTCACTTGAAACTTGCAAGCTTAGTTTCCTTCAAAATGTACAACACATAGGTTGGCTTCGTCTTCCACTGCTGAGCCCCATCACCCGAGCCACCACGGTTCAGATCCTGGAATTTAAAGGGGTAGTGTGCACACACACACACGGACATGCAAACACACATGTGTGCTCACAAGCACATGCACACACGTGTATACACGTGTGCATGACGTGCGCTCACACACAGAGGTGCTGAAAGCTTGAGCTCAGAGCCTGCTCCCCAGCTCTATTCCTGCCTCTGGCCACCGTCCTAAGTTCTCTACTCGGCTTGGATGGTCACCACCCCATGGGCCTGTAATTTAAAGAATTTTTCATTGGCTGTGTGACGTTGGGCAGCTGACATAACCTCTCTGTGCTCAGCCGTAATAATAATAATGGCCTCCCTCTCAAGGCTGTGGTGAGAGTAACGAGTAGATGCATTTAAGTACAAGTGGCATCCCTCGAGCCCACCGCACGTCACCTGTGTACACACGTGTCATTCTCCCCGTGTAACCACTGGGAACGTTCAGGCCCATCCTGATCTCCAGGGGTAGGATTTGGGGCCAAAGTGGAGTTGGTCACCCCTGGCCAATGATGTAATCACTCGCACCTCTGTAATGAAGCCTCCATAAAACCCGGGAAGACCGGGACGGAAGGGGCAGCCGCAGAGGCCAAAACTGCCGGACTCCACTTGGGGGGTCCTGAGAGTCGGCAGGTGCACGGAGACAGGAGGGAGCAGCGGGGTGCCGGGGGCTGCGGGGCCTGGGGAGTGCTGACTGGGGACAGTTTCCACGTGGGAAGCAGCAGCTCAGTGGGTGGAGGGGCACAGCAGGGGCACACTTCATACCTCCAAACTGGACACGTAAAAATGGTGACTAGGGCCAGTGTCACATGATGCATGTTTTGATACAGTGAAAATCACCCTCACGGGGCCAGCCCTGTCCACTCAGACAGTAGGAAGCTGCTCTACCCCAAAGCGCACATTTGCCGGACATCATTTTTAGAGTCACTGCCTTGCGGGAGGACTTTGGAGAGTGTGGGGGGGGAGGCCAGCCAGCCAGGGGCCACAGAGAGCAGGGCGCAAACCATGGACATCTTTAGGGTCTCTGCCAACTTGGTCCTCGGGAACAGCCCCAATGCTCCCCTGAAGTGTGTCTGTGGCATTGGGGCCCCCCTGGAGTACCCGGGTTGGGGCAGGCAGTGGGGTGGGCAGAGCAGTAGGGTGGGCAGTGGGGTGGGTAGAGCAGTGGGGTGGGCAGTAGGGTGGGCAGTGGGGTGAGCTGGGGCTCACGATGGCCCCTCTCCATCCAGCCAATGCACAGTGCAGTCCAGCTGAGTCCCTGCGAGCCCAGCCATGAAGGACTCCACACAGTTACGGACCACTCCACACAGTTATGACAGTGACTAACTGTCACGCCCGATCTGCGGTGAGTCGCCTAAGTTCACCCACCGACACCCTGTCTTTAGACAGTGAGTGTGTAAGTCGGCCAGGTCATGTGTCACTTAGGGCTTCCTTCTTTAATGTGTCCCGAAACAGCCTCTTGAGCTGCGGGCGAGGCCTGCAGTTCTACATCTCGTGCGTGGGGAGCACGTCAGCTTCCAGGCATCAAACCTCGGGCTTCCTCTAAATGCTTAGACAGCGGCACAGAAGATCCAGGAAATGCCTGTGGTATTTGGTTCCCCTCGCTGAGTCCTCCTGGCCCCTCCATGAGCCTTTTGCTCTGCTGGGGAGCACAGCCGGTGGCCTGGGTCTCGCGCTAGGCCACTTGGGCACTCTGTGGGACTTTGGAGGCTGCCCCGCAGGCCACGGGTGTGTGGCTTGAGCAGACCAGGAGACTTCACAGGCTTCTGCTGGGGGGTACTTGTTTATTTTGGAAGCGGTTGTTTATCTCTGCTGCTGATAGTGCAGCCTGACCCTGTTTTGCTAAGTTGCCCTCCGCATGTTCTGTCAAAGGCCCGTGGCCTTCCGCCCCCATCCACTGACCGCCGGGCTGCACTAAGCAGCATTAGATGACATTTTCCTGTCACTGAATTTTTAGGTCGAGACAGTGCTATTGCTGCAGAGGAGACAACTGGACGGCAGGTGACAGCCTTCTGGGCAGGGCGGCCTCTCTGGATAAGACGTGTCTGTCTTTTCCTCAGGCACTCGGCCTTTGCTATTTCAGAGACGTGGCTTTTCCCAGAACAGCATTCCCGTCAGCTGCACCTGTGCGGGTCCCCCATGTCCCGCCCTCACTCTAAAAGGCATGGAAAGGGAAGGAATTTCTGCACTTTTCCAGTTTGCTTCCTTTCTGTAATGTGACTAGCCTATTCCACAATAATGTTAAGCATTTACAGGCCATGCGGGATTGTGGATAATTGTGAAGGGAGACGTGGGGCTGACCTGAGGGAGTCATGGGCGGTGAGGCTGATACAAGAATAACCACGGTGTGAGGGCCTCCAGCCCACCCCGTCCAGGGCCCTTGCTGACCGCCTGCATCCACCAGAGGGTAGAAGGGACCCAAGCTTGGTCAGAGAAGAGGAAGCTGCTTTGCCCCAAGGCACACATTTTCAGGCAGCATTTTTAGACGTGCTGCGCTGTGTGAGGGCTATGGAAAGTGAGGCGGGGAGGCCAGCCAGGAGGGAGCCACAGAGAGCAGGGGCAAACTGTGGACATATTTAGGGTCTCTGCCAGTCTTGGTCCTCGGGAACAGCCCCGGTTGCTTCCCTGAAGTGTCTGCGGCCTTGGGGCTCCCCCCGGAACACCGGGGTTGGGGCAGGCCATGGGGTGGGCAGAGTACCATGAGCCAAGACCACAGGCGGCTCCCCTCCTTCCAGCCAATGTGCCGGGTGGGACCCCAGGTTTACAGAAAAGGGGCGCAGGGACAGGAGACCTGCTTTGTCATGAGATGCAGTGCTCACCCCACCAGGCATAGCGTCCCTCCTTGCCCCTGGTAGTGCAGAGACCAAGACGTGCCCGTCACTGTGCAGAAGCTGAGCCCACGCAGGGTCCAGTGGCGAGTGCCGTGCCACTGTGAGGCTCATCGCACACTATCCAGGACCTCCGCGCTCCTCCAAGGCTGACCCGACAGAAAATCCAGACCTCGCTGTTTCAACCTCGGACCAATCCGCCTGCGGACACTGCCCTTTCACATGGACGTGAGGAATGAGGAGGAGACACGGTAAGCTCGGAACCAAAGGAACAAGAGGCTGATCTTGAAGCTCTCTCCAGGGAGAGACAGAAGGTGCTTGATAAACCGCGGGCTCCTGCCCCAGCATGCTGGCCCTGGAGACACTCAGACAAGATAGAGTGTAGACACAGCCCTGGGAGCCACATTGCACACCCCGAGTCCCTGTTCTCACATAAGCAGTCCCTCCTGGCAGACAAAGACCTCTCAGGTGTGACTCAGCCATGCCATAGAGAGGCTTGGGTGAAGAGTTTACCCTAGAGGCCAGTGGGGTGGAGTCCTGGGAGAACCCAGAAGCCTCTGGCTCAGCCTTCCCCTGGCTGTCCCTCCCCCTCTGACCCCAGCTGAGACAGAGGGAGGCTGGGAGCCTGGTCCCCAGCCCTAGCCTTGTGGTGCAATCTTATCAGGAATGTGTGTGCCCTGTTTTCCCTCACACACTCCACAGGAATGTGTCAAAGCACCCATCAACATGACGTCCCCAGGACTGGCGACATAGCCCCTCTGTAGCCAGTCCTGCTGCAGTTGGTGATGCTGTCTGTCCTGGGCCTCCATCCTGAGCAGTGTCACAGCACCAGCTCACTGTCCCTCCCTGGAGGGACCTCCCCCACATGAAACCTTCTCCAGAAGCATGGGTGGCCTCAGCCTGCATCCTGCAGGGAGCATAAGGCCTCTCATTCTCCGTCCTGGGCTGCCTGCAGCCAGAGGGGTAATCAAGGGGCAGAGAAGCCAGGAATGACCCCAAGGACGCATTCGGGTGACTGGTTGTCACCCTGGACACAGGAGGCATCCACACAGAGATGGCAGACACAGAGCCAGGCCCCCAGGACCCTCATGCCTTCTCTTCCTCCTTGTGGTCAGTGGGACACGGCCCAGGAAGGCTCAGCACAAATGCCCATCCTTCTTGCCATAGGGCCCGCAGCACATGTGCTCAGCCAAGGATGGAAGCTCCAAATTCCTCATTGCCCAGACTTGTGAAAACGAAATGGCTGCTCTTTTCCTTGGAAACTCGTTTCTGAAAGCACACACGAATCTTCAGTTTTCCATGGAGACCTGGAAGGAACTGAAAGTCCAGTTTTGTACAAGGAGAGCATTAAACAGAGCTCTCACTAAACACTGCAGGAGACTAACAGTACAGCAGGCATTCTCTCTGAAAACCACAAGCTACAAAAGGAATCAGTGACCCTCGGTCCCAGTGACCCACCCAATACTAAATCACAGCTGATGGTTTCTCCAGGACAGGCTGCATCAGAATGTAGAACACCCATGCAACAACTCAATTCACTCCTGTTCTTCTGAATTCAGTAATGACAAAATCCAAGCTGCCGTTCAAATCAGTCCAGAAACCCAGCTGCTAAGGTTTAATGGTGATTGTGCCTGCTTGGAAGTCTCAGTTCAGGTCAACATAACCTCATGGATACAGGGCAGGCTGGCCAAATTAAATGAAAGTACTGCCATCTACAGCTGCACTGCCATCTACAGCCACACTGCCATCTACAGTGGCACTACCATCAACAGCTGCCATGCCACTTACAGCTGCACTACCATCTACAGCTGCATTGGTAACTACAGCCACACTGCATCTACAGCCACATTGCATCTACAGCCACACGATCACAGCTGCACTGCCATCTACAGCTGCACTGGTAACTACAGCCACACTACCATCTAAAGACACACTACCACTACAGTCACATTGCCATCTACAGTCACAGTGCCACCTACATCCACACTGCCATCTACAGCCACACTATCACAGCTGCACTGCTACCTACAGCTGCACTACCATCTGAAGTCACACTACCACTACAGCCACACTGCCATCTACAGCTGCACTACCATCTGCAGTCATATTGCCATCTATAGTCACACTGTTATCTACAGCCACACTGCCATCTATAGCTGCACTGCCATCTACAGTCACAGTACGATCTACAGTTGCAGTGTCATCTATAGTCACACTGCCACCTGCAGCCACACTACATCTACAGCTGCACAGCCATCTACAGTCACACTCTGACATCTACAGCCACATTACCATCTACAGCTGCACTGTTAACTACAACCACACTGCTAGCTACAGTTACACTATCACTACAGTTGCATTACCTCTACCACCTACAGCCGCACTGCCACCTACAACCACACTGCCACCTACAGCTGCAATAACATCTACAGCCCCGCGCCACCTACAGTTGCACTGCCATCTGTGTCCACAATGTCATGTATGTCCACACTGACATCTACAGTCACACTGCCATCTACAGTCATGCTGTCATCTACAGCCACACTGCCACCTACAATCTTACTGCCACCTACAGCCACACTGCTGTTTATAGCTGCACTACCATCTACAGCTGCACTACCACCTATGATTGCACTGCCATCTACAGCCACACTGCCATCTACAGTCATGCTGCCACCTACAGTCATGCTGCCACCTACAGCCATGCTGCCATCTACAAGCACACTACCATCTACAGCCATACTACCACCTACAGCCGCACTGCCACCTACAGCCGCACTGCCACCTACAGCCACACTGTTATCTACAGCCACGCTACCATCGACAGCCACACTGCCACCTACAGCCACGCTGCCGTCGTTACCACATGGGGAGGGACTGCAAGGCCACCCAGTGTTCTCTTACTGCATTTCACGTTTTCCTTCCTTGACATGCCTCATTCTTGCATAAATAAAGTTTTCACACTACATTTCTACTTCAAGAGAAACAAAGACAAACAGTCTCACTAAACAGAATCACCAACTTCCCTGGCTATGAGCTCAGAGCACTTAGGATCTAAATAGAAGGCTATTCAATGGTTGCTGTTCAACAGTGACCATATGCCTGACACTGCCCTACTTTGGGAGCTCAGGGTCCAAGGTAAACCAGAGAGGAAGCAAATTAAGACTGGTTAATCAGTGCCTAACCAAGTATTGAAAATTAACCATTGCATTCATAATAAAGTCTGCTAGAGTTCCCCAGGTGTGATGGCATGCTTCCATGACAGTCTTCAGTATTGAAGACCTTGATCCCTGGGGGTGGAATCTCATTACAGTGAATGTTCCCTCTAGCCTGCCCTAAGGG
Organism: Sapajus apella; assembly: GCF_009761245.1. Taxonomy (NCBI): domain Eukaryota; kingdom Metazoa; phylum Chordata; class Mammalia; order Primates; family Cebidae; genus Sapajus; species Sapajus apella. Next base: position 218,138 of record NW_022437105.1, read on the forward strand.
GTAGGAGAACAAAGTGAACAATAAAACTAGATAAATCCAAATTGTTACAGACTTTTCAGGAGAAAAAAAATCCAAGAATCCCAGAGACAGATTCCAGTCGAGTTGGAAAACAGCAGGACAGTGTCTCTTCTTAGCCAGGCATGGTGGCTACTCGAGAGGCTGAGGAAAGAGAATCGCTTGAACCCGGGAGGTGGAGGTTGCAGTGAGCCAAGATTGCCCCACTGCACTCCAGCCTGGGTGACAGAGTGAGACTCTGGTAAGGGGGGTAGTGTCATCCCACACCTTTCTGTCCCTACCACTGTGCAGTAGGAAAAGGGACAGAAAGGTGTGGGAACTGGGAACTGGAAACTGGACCAAGGCCTCAGGGCCAGTGGTTGGTGGAGAAGAATTCACATCCAGGGCAGCCTGGATCCAGCAGCTATGTCCTTGCCCTACGTTATCCTGTCTATAGGAAGGGAGTTTCCCATTTATTTGCTCACTTAAGGGGGGTTTGCTGAGCTCTGGGTGGATAGGGATAGGTATGTTATAATAGCCACTGTCCCTGTCCTCATTCTGTTTACAACTTGGATCAAAAAAAGTTTCCAGAGATGAGGGCATGGTGGAAAAGGACTCAGTGGGACTCCTTCCCTGGAAGTCCCCTAAGACATTGCTGGGTTTCTCATCAAGCATTTGCTTGACTGTGTCTGGATTTAGCAGATTTCAGGTTTTGGAGAGATTTCCTGCCACTCACAGTTATCTATTTGCAGGCACCTGAAACTGGGGAAAGTTTCTTTTTGTATGAAGGTGAAATTTCCCTGCAATTTCTACTCTTGGTTCTTCTTCTCTCTGCCCACAAGGCCACCATGGAAAAGATGTTTCTTGTTTTGTGGGTAACTTTGGGAATATTTGGAAACAGTTCCAAGATTTTGCATACACCCTTTCTCTAACTTCTCCAAGATAAACATCAGAAATGCCCTCTCCCTGTCATCCAAGAAGTGGTGTCAGAATCTTTATCAGCGTCATCAGCCCCTGGGGGTGGACTTGAGGTTACTGAAGTAAATGGAGGTCTAGGCGAGGTCCGTGCTGAGCTTCAGGGGTGGGTCACGCATGGCACGTGTTCGCTTGCGGACAATTCCCTGGGAACTTTACGTACTGGGTCCATGTGACATTCCCAGGGCTGTGGCTCACTACAGAGGCGCGTACCGACATTAAAGAAAACTTGAGTCCTGCCTTTGTACTCATCAGGGTTTTTAAAGAGGGCAGGGCAGGCTGTGGAGTCAGACTGCCTGAATTCAAAGCCTACTGTGTAATCTTCAGCAAGCTGCTCATTCTCCAAGCTGAGTTTATGCCTTTATACTTGGGCTGGGAGAAAATTAAAGGAGTTATGTATTAGTCCATTTTCACATTGCTGGTGAAGACATACCTGAGACTGGGTAATTTATAAGGAAAAGGAGGTTTAATGAACTCACATCTCCACATGCCTGGGGAGGCCTCACAATCATGGTGGAAGACACGGGAGAAACAAAGCCACATCTTACCTGGCGGCAGGGAAAAAGAGAGATTTTGTGTACGGAAACTCCTCCTTATAAAACCAACAGATCTTGTCAGTGCTGTCATGAGAATGGCACAGGAAAGACCCACCTCCATGACTCAATTACCTCCCACAACACATGGGAATTATGGGAGCTACAATTCAAGACAAGATTTGGGTGGGGACACAGCCAAATCATATCAAGTTACATATATCTGTGGATGTGCATGTGTGTTTATATATACAGTATGTATGTGTAAAACACATACATACATATATAGCACTTATTAAGTGCTTAGTTCACAGTATGTACTCTGAAAACATTCGCTGTCATTATTACAGCACAAATTCATTCTCACTCAGGCAGCCGGGACTCTAGTCCTTGCTGCCTGCGTGCCGTGATCTGTGGCTTCGCTGCTTGGCCTCCGCCACCGCCTGAACATTTGATTCCACTGGACTGTGAACTTTGCCCTCATTTTTCACCGGCTTTATCTCCACTAGAAACAAGCAGAGGAAGCAGCTGGGAAAGGCTGGACAGGAAACCAGAGACTGCATTCTCCCCTAACACCATGGCTGAGTGATGATGTTCAAGATGGCATCAAGCCTGGGGACCTCATCTGCACAGGTGGGGCTCTGCCAGCCAGGGGATATCTGAGCACCCTTCCAATTCACAGTCCTTGTCACATAGACTCCATGGTGGGGACCTCATCTGCGCAGGTGGGGTTCTGCCACCCAGGAGTTATCTGAGCACCCTTCCAATTCACAGTCCTTGTCACAGACTCCATGGTGGGGACCTCATCTGCACAGGTGGGGCTCTGCCACCCAGGGGATATCTGAGCACCCTTCCAATTCACAATCCTTGTCACATAGACTCCATGGTGGGGACCCCATCTGCACAGATGGGGCTCTGCCAACCAGGGGATATCTGAGCACCCTTCCAATTCAAAATCCTTGTCACATAGAATCGATGGCATGGAGTTTCCAACCCATCACAGCTTCATGACAGTTTGTGGCAATATCTACACAAAGTGAGATACACAAAACGCAGTTGTAGTCTGGGTGTGGCAGCTCACACCTGTAGTCACAGCACTTTGGGAAGCCAAGGCAGGAGGATCTCTTGAGGCCAGGAGTTTAAGACCAGTCTGGGCAATATGGCAAGACCCTGTCTCTACAAAAAAGAGGATATAAAAATTGGTGGGGCATGGTGGTGGGCACCTGTAGTCCCAGCTACCTGGGAGTTTGAGGCAAGAGAATGGCTGGAGACCAGGAGTTTAAGGTTACAGTGAACTATGATCGTGCCATTGCTCTCCAGCCTGGGCAACAGAGCAAGACCCTGTGTCTAAAAAAATAAAAGTTAAATAAAAAGCAAACCAGGGCTATAGGTAACATGATCTTAGACAAAGGCCACTACCTATTCCCAAAGCCAAGGAAGTGGCCCCAGGAAAGTGTCCTGGTCAAGTCCTCCCCTTCACAGGGAAGCCAGGCTAATGCGGAACAAAAGGCAGGAGCTTTTCCTCATTGGGACCTATTTCACCTGGTCTTGGCCCTGCAGGGGAATCCGGGCTGCAAAGTAGACACCCTCCGTCCCTCCCATTTATTCTGTGTCACCCACCCACGCCCTGGCTTTCTCGCAGCCAGAAAGCATCTTCCTGCCAGCACCAGCTGTTGAGCAGGACTGCGACAAGGAGCCACAGAGAGCCACAAAGAGCCACAGAGAGCCACAACGAGCCACAGAGAGCAGGCCGAGGGCCGGACTCTCGGGACCCTCGGAGGCATCTGCTCTGCCAGGAGTGGCTGCAGGCCTCCCTGTGGGAGGGGGTGGGGTGCAGGTGCCTCCTCCTGAACAGGGGTGTGTTAGCTTCATCTGCAAGGCCCTGAAGCCAGACTCTTCAAATCGTCGTCATGTGCGCTGTACACTCCCTCTGACTCTGGGGGCCTGGGCGCCTGCTTGGTGCAGCCTGAATTTTTTTACATACCAGTAAAAACACCGCACGTCAGAGTCAGTTCCTAGGAGGATGGAAGGCCGGCCAGGGCTGGCTAAGGCGGAGCCTCCACTGACTAACGGTCGGGGACAATGAAGACGTGGACATGCCATCTCCTCCTCTACCTGGAACTTAGGATTTGTAAATTGCATTTAGATGTCATTTGCCACATTGGCAGGCTGTGGCTCAATCCACTGACAAAGATGTTTTTTCCAAATATTTAAACTGTGTAGATGCTGCAGAAAAGCCACACTGAGGCAAGGCCCTGCACCCAACCCCTGCAGCAAGAGGTGAGGAGCCCTGACTGCCCTGGGCCCCACTCAGGCACAATCCTCATCCCTAAGAATAGTTGGTTCCCTTTTCTTCCTGAAACCTCATCAAATGCAACTTTTTCTATGGCATTCAGCAGACTTTTCCTTAAAGCAAAGATTACAGAGAAATTCTTATGCAAGTCAGAAAATCTGCTTATTATGGGTTTGATAAAGCAAATGATGTTACCTGTTTATGGGCATCGGTTTCTATCAGCCAGACGCGTGCACAGCACAGCACAAACCATAGCTACTCCTACCCAAGTCTCTTTCCGTGCATCTCCCAGCCAAGGCCCCAGCTGGGGCCCCTGGGGTCAACTCCCACTCCGGCAAGAAAGAGAGAAAGAGATAGTGAGTTAGTTCCTTGGAAGCCGCTCAGCGCGAACCCAAGCCGGGCTTACACCACAAGCAACCCCGAGAAAAGACCCTCCTCGTCTTTGTCTTGGAGGCTCCAGAAGAAAAGCTGCACATTCACCCAGCGCACTCTAACCGCCTTTGAGGTTCCCTCCCGCAGCGGGGAGAGGCTGCCAGGCTCTGGTGAGCAGTGAGGGTCCGTGCCAGCTCCTCAGTTCCTCTCACAGCCCCCGGGGGCTTCCCTGGGCACGTCCAGGACGCAGCGCCGGTGGGCACCAGGCGTTGAGCACCCGCACCTGCATTATTACATTTACCCCAACAACGGGGTGAGGTAGGGGTTCTTTCCGTTGCACAGTGTGAAACGCTGAGGCTCAGCCAGGGCAGGCTTGGAAATGAGGGCTCAGCCTGGGCTCTGCTGCTGGAGCTGGGCGGCGGCCCCCGCGACCCCACGGTGTCCCTAAGCTCTCACCGCGCAGCCCTGGGCAGCTCTCTAGGGACGGAGCCGCGCGGTGCCGCGTTTCCCGGCGGGGAGTGCTTTTAAACAGCTCTTCCTGCTCCGGAGTCCCACTGGGCGGCCCAAGGCAGCTGTGTCACTGTCCTTTCGCTCCAATTAGAGCCAAATCCAGGGCTCCTTAGCACATGAATCGAGGCGCCCTGGAGCCCTCCCGGCTGCGCCGGCCCCTCCCGGGCTCCTCCCGCTCTGGCTCGGCGGCCCCAGCCCACCTGGCCCGAGGTCCACGGCACAGAGGCCCACGGCACGGAGAACCACGGCACGGTGTCCCCTCCGTCCAGCATCCTGGCGCTCGGGGTACAGTGCCCCTGGCCAGGGGCCGCGCAGACGTCAACTTCCCAAGGGCACAACGGGGTCGCGGGTCAGTGTTCACAGAGCGTCTCAAACCCCGCAGGACCCTGAAACTGTCTGGCATCCACACCAGTTGGAAGAAAAATACAAAAGAATAGAAAAGCTGGGATTCACATCCTTTGCGGGCACCCTCGTGGCGAACGCTGAAGAGCGTGATGATGAAAAGGATTTGGAGATTTATGCAGGTCACGATGCCAGAGGAATTTTTCCACTGAATGCACCAGGGTTTCCCCTTTCCCACTGAAAATCCCGTGGCTGACACTTTTTAATATCGTTACCTTGGGAGATGAAGAAAATTCATCGGTGAGGGCTGCTGTGTGAATGCAGAGGCTCGGGTTGTTATGAATACATGATTGAACGTTCTGAAACGAAGCTGGACGGTGCCTGCGGCGTGATCACTGGTTTCCCAGCCCTTGGCCAGGAGCCTAGGCCTGTCTGATAGTCAATAGAAATGGATGCAGATTAAAGTTCGCGATTGAAAAAGTATGGATAGTTGAGTGTGCTACGAGATTATTTTCCTCTAAATTAACCCATTACCACAGTCTTTAATTATCTTCCTCTTGAGAAGCATAAAGAAGAGACTGCTTTCTAGGAAGGCGGGTTTTGTGGTCTGAGGTCTGCAGACAGATCGAGTATTCCAGCATTAATTACCACCCCATCCGGGCCGACCTGAGCAGACCCGGTGAGGCAAGCCACAACTTCTGCTGGAAACTGTTCCATTCTTCCATTGAGGATTAGAAAGCCCTTTGTGAGAATTTTGCCAAGCGTCGAAGTTGAGCACTGTGTCACTTACACGCTTCATCTTCCAGCGTGTGGTCCTCTCAGCTCAGTGTCTGTCCAGGAACGGCAGGTTTTGCGGCAAGCGCTCTCCAGCGGAGGGCTGACCAGCTGAAATGCACGCTGAGCAACGGTGCAGCTCCAGGTCCTGGGGGCTCTGCAGAACCAGGCAGGTCCCTGGAGACCCTAAGCACATCTTCCTCTGTTGGGGAGCACAAAACACCTATGACAGCTGCTTCGCTGCCTTGGGCACTTTCTCATCAGGGGAGTCACGTCTGCAGATGTGGCCAACAAGCCAAGGTCCCTTCTCCTCTGCTGTTTCTCAGGGATATCTTTTCCAAATGGAGGAAGTCAAAGGTATGTGGTGGCCCATTGTCCCTGCGTTATCCTGCATTTCCATAAAAAACTGCAACACAAGAACCAGCTTTTCTGATGTGTCCAGCAGAGAGCCAATGTTAGGCCGGAGTGTGCCCGAAAGTCAGGACGTTCTGACACCGTTTCTCTCCAGGGGGCTGGTGTAAGGCAAATGCTGAGTTCTACAATCCTGTGTTCTGATAGTGTCTCTAACAGAAACAGGCAGTCCCCAGACAGAAGCACAAAGGGCAATCTTAAGGAGTCAGGATTAGTGGGCAGGGACCCACACTGGACAGTTCCAACAAAGCTGACGTAGAATAGAAAGCTACACCATTATCCAGCGACAATCGGGCTGATGACCCAGGAGAACTCCATGTTTCACACAGCAAGGGAGGAGTGATGCTGTATTTTAATCCCTTCCAGCTTCGTCAGGGAGATGTTGGGACTTAAGTCATTCTTTCCCCCTAAATCCTAGCCCGTCCACAGTCATAAATACCTTTGTGGTGAATGGATGGTTGATACAGCTTAGGAAAGTGAATATTAGCTGCCCAGCTTGGTAGCCAACTCAGACCCTCCGGAAGGGAAGGGAGCAGTTGCCCAGGGGGCCTGAGGGGCAACCTGGCCCCTGCCCTCAGGTGGGAGAAGGAGCATGTGGGACTGACCAGCCCTGGAGCTTCACCTCCTGCTGGACATCAAGCATATGAGCGGGTGCTGTGGATGGAATGTTTGAATCCTCCAAAAATTTGTATCTTAAAGCCCTGTTTTCCAAGGTGCTGGCATTAGGAAGTGGGGCTTTTGGGAAGTGATTGGGTCATGGGGGGCCTTGTGAATGGGATCAGTGCCCTGACAAGAACAGAGGTGACCTTTCTCTCAGCCACATGAGGACACAGCAGGAGGGGCCATCCTCACACCAGGCAGGGGTCTCCCAGCCACGGAACTGTCTGGCACTTAGCTGTGGAGCTTCCTGCATCCCCGGCTCACAGAACTGTGAGAAATAGATTTCTGCTGTTAAAACCACTCGGTCCATTGCATTCTTCTTATAGCAGCCTGAACTGACTAAAACAGTTTGAATAACAAAAAAAGGCAGGTTAAAAAAAATAATCGTTCCTGGGCTTGTTCTAGACTTAATAGTTGGGGGAACCTAGGGAACAGGGAAAGGTCTAAAGAAAAGCCGCAGTTCAACACCTGCCCGTCTCCTTGTTTCCAGTGAAGGAGCTCAAGGAATATGGCACTCTTATTTGGGAAGGAATTCTGGGTCATGGAAAAAAAATAGGCGGGTCAGTCCAAGAAGTGTGGGAGAAGACAGAGAAGCTGCTCTGCTGAGGACTCAGAAAGTCCCCCAAGGGAGGTCACAGAGGACAGGGCAGCTGGGAGGTGGAGTAGGTGGAGTGAGCCCCGGGTGGAAGACCACAGTGATCCTGTGGCAGGAATCCAAAATGTGGGGGTGAAGGGACATGAAAGGAACAATTTCCCATTATGTCCTGCCTGATGCTGTCTAGTTGCTTCACACCAGGCTCTTGACACCAGCCTCTCATCTTCACACCAGCCTCTTCACCCCAGCCTCTCATCTTCACTCCAGACTCTCATCTTCACACCAGCCTCTTCACCCCAGCCTCTTCACACCAGCCTCTCATCTTCACACCAGCCTCTCATCTTCACCCCAGCCTCTTCACACCAGCCTCTCATCTTCACCCCAGCCTCTCATCTTCACCCCAGACTCTCATCTTCATACCAGCCTCTTCACCCTAGCCTCTCATCTTCACCCCAGACTCTCATCTTCACACCAGCCTCTT